>NC_056733.1:1566176302-1566278802 GCF_019279795.1 Protopterus annectens | reverse complement strand
AGTACAGAGTAAGAAGAGAGGCCTTTTAGATGAAAAGGGAGAGAGTCCCAGGATGTAGATTCTAGAATTGAAAATGCATGATTTTTGCTTCATTTCAGAGGGTTATAGAGCTGGGCTACTGTGGAAAAGAGTTCTTAGATAATAGCAGATGTTTTTCTGATGAGATTTACTGCAAGGGAAGAGCATATTTCTAGAGAAAGGAGTTTTGAGACAAGTGAATCAAGTGTGCAGTCTGTACTTTGGTTTTACTGGTAACCAGATGGCTTTATGGGGGGAAAAGTGAGCAATGAACTAGCATATTTTATTTTTGATAATCTGCACTATGCCCATGTTTTTGCAGGAAGCAGGGACTAAGATGGGAAGACCATTTTCAAGCTGGGCTTAAAGCATTTCCTTGCCAATAGCTAACTCTACCTGCTTTGGCAGGTATGGGAGAATTTTTTCCTAGCCTATGATAATAAAGAACTCGTAAGTTGTAGGTTTGGTCAAGCCATATACCCTGATATATGAAAACTGATGAAGTTTCAGCTGGGGTGATTTTATTGTTGTCAGTATCAAAGGTTGGTGGTTATTTAATGAGCTTTTTATGGGTGCCAAAAAGTGTACTTTTTGGTTTGCGGGACTGAGACTACACTTATGGTTTGTTCCTCATGCCTTTCTTTTGTGGACCATAGCATCCTAGGGATACCCCACATGTAACAGTTTGTAGGATGGGTCTTGTCTCTATAGATGGGATCAGCTCCTTGCCACCACTGGTTATGAACCTTCCACCCATGACTGGCGAGAGAAGTCCCAGAACTATTATACTGTGATCAGATTTTTTTTTTATTTTTTTATCAGAGACCCTACTCCTTTTTATAGGTCACTGCATGCTATAAATTATGGCCTAGAAGAATCACTGCCACTTACCTAAGTAGCAAAATAACCTAAATGTGCCTACTTGCCTGTCTTGCCCTCTGTTTTGAACTGTGGTTTCTCCTGGGGGTGAGAAAAATGACCTGCCCCTGCAGCACATCACTATGACATACCTCCTGAACAGGGGTGAGGAGATAAGGTCTCATTATGCCCCTCTTTTACTCACACTGTCTCCAATAGTTTTTCTAGCTGCTAGTCATGCTTGGGTCAGCTGGTTTATAATTTGGGCTTTACCCCTCTGTGCCAGTGTTGTTAGCATTTTTCTTTTATTTTCTGCAATCTCTTCTCTTAACAGTAAGAAACAATAATATGGAAGGGGTTACCACAAATATTTCTTTGCTTGACATTTTATTATTATGAACTTTTCACCCTTTCTTAATCTGCCCAGCAAATGCTTAAAGACGAGTATTCTCTCATATTACATAGTAGACTAGACCTGGAAAGAGACAAGTAGTCACAAGTTCAACCACCATGGACTGTGGCTTAAATATGTGAATACGCTGTTTCCTGTATATGCTAATGTCAAACCTATTATCCCAGATTAGAAGCACTGTCTCTAACAGTTTAGCTTTTTCTGCATTAATATCACAAGATAAATATGTTCTTACTCTCAAACATCCTGACTGAGTCCATACATATGTGCTGTATGACAGGTATATCATTATAAAGCTATTTTTCTAATAGTATGACATTTTTTCATACTTATAAATAAGCAATTTATTAGCATGTAAACAAGCTAGATGCTTTAGAACTCTATGATCTTTTTTCAAAATATTGTTTTAGAAGCTTTGTTGTCAATGACAGCCCAAAAAGTGGTCATTTGATTCAGTGGCTTTTACTTGAGGAATACATTTAAATAACAAATAAACAAATAAATAAAATAACAGTGTGGATCCTTTTTATAGATGTGAACATTTGCCCTAATTTAGGCTTTAGAAGATTAAGCCCTATAACTGTAACAACATCTCAAGCTAAATATTATTTTGAGGCTTTAATAAGTTAAGAAAGTTTTCATTTTGTTAAGATATCTGCCAAACAAACAGCTAAAATGTTGTAAGAAAACAGTGAGTTAATTGTCAGAAATGGACAATACAGCTCACATGATGCTGCTCTGTCATTGTGGTTAGATAATGTGGTGGACTGGGGAAATTTATCTTTATCTACACAATATTGTGCAACGTTTCACATGACTAACCAAAAAGCTTCTGTTTAAAGGCTAAAAACCAAGGTGTTTAGCGTAACTATATTTAACAACTATTATGATCTAAGTTTAGCAAATATTAACTGATGCTAAACTACTGAATCATCAGATTATACACTATTTGATTTATTCACCAATCCACCAGTGCTGTTGCATACCATCCTATTCTTTATGTCATTTATTTTTCTTTATTATTCAGGTATGTAAGCTGACCATTTAAATCTTTTCAACCAAGACCCAGTCCAAGTATCATGGTTAGTTAAATGCAGAGCTGTAGGAACATGAAGTTATACAGTATTTACACACTATACAATATTACAGAGATGTGGTTGTTTTCAGATGTGGTATATCTCCAGACAGAAATCTGGGGCATGTCATTCCATAAAAATTAATCAGTTCATTCATCCATTCATTCTTGAGTTATCTGCCTAATCCAATTCCAGCTTGCAGAAAAGCTGAAACCTGTGCTAGCATTCAGTGGGCACAAGGCAGAGAAGCTAAACCTGGATTGGATGCCAGGCCATCACATCATTCTTTCAAAAATAAATAAGTGAATATGATGGCACAGTGCTGGTCTAATTACAGTTAGCAAACATTCACATTATTTATAAGCTGCATTTGTATGTTGACATTGTATGTGGACATTGCATATCTATCATATAGTTGGTATATAGCTAGGACACATACATCTATCATTACTTCTGCCTTTTTAGGAACCATGTCAGATACACAATGATAGTTCTGTTAATTGCATTATTACTGGATCATTAACACTGAGGTCCTGTGTGATCAAGTATATGTTATTTTAATAGTTTCATAAGTTTTAATGTCACATTATCATATCAAGTAGTTTTCTTGGTATTTGTTTTAGGATGGCAAAGTGTGGAAATTATTATATATTTGTACATTAACCGTAGGTGCAATTCAAATGTCATGTGATATGCATTGGAATACTGTAAAGAAGTGTGAGAATAGTTTTATTATTGGGGTGTTTGCTTTTTTCCATGGTTGTATGACTGTTGAGTTAATATTCTGAAGTAAGGGATATGTGTGATGTATACAGTGTCAGTGGCATAATAGCACACTTGCCTTTAGTACAGAAGGTTTGGGGTTTTAGTCTTCCCCCCAATAGTCTAAAGGAAGTATTACATACCACAATCCCCCTAACCCTTATTAGGGAACAAGCCATCAAAGCAATTTCCAAGGCCAAAAACACCGCATTGATGGGCCCTGATAACATCCCAGGATGCTTAATAAATAGCATGAAACATGACCTCTCTGGTCCACTTGAATCTCTTTTTACCTGCAGCCTGCAGTCAGGTTTTGTGCCCAAGGAATGGAAGCTGGCTACAGTCATCCTCCTACACAAAAGAGGTCCAACCACTGATCCAGGTAACTATAGACCCATACGTTGGACCAGCCTCATAAGTAAGGCCATGGAAAGAATCATCATGGACATGATAAATGAGGATATAGGTAACCTGAAAATGCTGGACCCGTAACAGTTTGACATTGTAAAAGAAAATCATGCCTATTAAACCTAGTGGACTTTCTTGAGAGAGTCACCAAAGTGCTGGATGAGGGCAAGAATGTGCATACAGCTTACCTTGATCTGGCCAAAGCTTTTGATACAATACCTCACTCGGGCATTATAGACAAGTTCACTAATTTAGGTATAAACCCTTTTATCACCCACTGGAGAGCCAACTTGCTCACTGATAGGACCCACAAGGTCAAAATAGGACTGACGCCCTCCATCAAGAGGCCAGTCACTAGTAGAGTCCCCCAGGGCTTGGTACTGGCCCCACCCCTTTTTGGCATCAATTTCTCTGAAGCAAATGCTGAAAGTTTATGGCTGACTAAATCTGAAGATGATTGCAAGCTGGGTGTTATCATTGACTCCCCTGTAGACACTAGCATTCTTCAAGAAGGCCTCTCTCGCACTAATAAATGGTGCCAAAGCCATGGTCTTAAATTCAATGCTATGAAATGCATAATTGTACCTTTTGGGAAGTCAACCATCCTGGTTAATTACCATGTTGATAATACACTACTAAAAGTTGACTCAGTGGTCAGGGATCAGGATATGCACATAGATGGTATGGATCATTGCCCAGTAGTCTACAAAGTCTCAAGAGTACAAGTGGAAGTGCAGTACTGAAGACAAAGTAAATACATGGGTGTAGCCAGACATTTCAAGCTCCTGCACTGACCCTTCCCAAAGTTGTTCTTTAGTTCATTGTGCAATATATATTGTAGATGCAGAATATAAAGTTTAAATATAGATACTCTAGTTCTTATATTTGAAAATGCTTTAGTTTGTTAGCTTATGGCGTAAAAGTAAAAGCTGACTTCTTGAACAAATCAAAATAAGTAGTAGGCAGTATATCACTATATACAATAAATGTGATGGATGTTCAGACAGTAAACACTATGTATCAAAATCTTGCAAGAACAAAGAGGTTTCTAACTGTGATGTAAACTCAAAGTTAGTAGGAGGTAGAACAATCTAGAAAACAGGAGTAACAGTAAGAAGTGTTTGAAGACCCACATATGTTTAGACCTAAGAAGCTACAACACCTCTGCAAAGAAGGTTAGTAGTACTCCATTACATTTTAAAATATTTATATCCCATTTTGTGTTTTTTTATTTTTACTTTATGCTGATGTGTTGAGCAGTGCAATAAAAGAAACACCTGCATCCAGAGTCATTCTCATTTTCAAATTATTTTTGCTCATTGTAGGCACTCAGTCCAATTAATAAAATATGATGGTATGACTGCTACTGGTATAGACAAAAGGCTGTCCAACAAGAATAAATTATTTGTAATAATATTTGTAGCTGATGATGTGAGCATACACAGCTCAGTGCAAATTTTACCAGTGAAACTCGTCTCTGCTTTCTCTGATGGCAATCATAACCATCATCATCAAAGGCAAGCCTTCTTTTCACTTCCTTTCAAGACAGGCAGATTCTGTCTTTGCCTGAATAAAATTATTAAATTTACCCAAAAAGGTAAAATGTTGACAAATCCATGAAAGACAGTGCAAGACAGTATGATCAATATAAAAGTAACATATTACAGAATGGTAAAAATTCAGTAAAATTTTATATAAAGTAAAATTTCTAATTACTGTCATCACTTATGCTAAATTCCCTCACTATGCAGATGGCAATATGCAATGGAAAGCAGCTAATGGTTTTAAAAGCTGTAGTACGTGCTGGTCTACCACATAGAGAACAGAAACAGAGTACACTGCTTTTTAGCCAGTAACTTTAAAAGCTGTTCTGTAGCTTGGGCTGCTATATAACTATTGCTTATTTATTAGATACTATCACATTTTGAAAGCAAAAACTCCCCATATATCAGAAAGAAATATCTTTCAACTTCTTAGCACAAGAAATCTGGACAATGCCAAAAAATAATGTTGAGACAAAGGTCCCATAATAGGGACACATTTTAAAAATTACTCTTTTAAACTTAGGAAGTTGCTAGAATAACAGGTTTTGCATTAGCGTGTATTTTTTGAAATATATAAAGTCTGGTACTAGAATGTCTTCAATTACTTGGTGACATCAACCCTCAATGATTTGCCAGAAAACCAGATATTTTATGAGGAATACACCAAAACTATGAGGCAAAAGTCTGGACATTCTGTGAAAATCTGGACAGAGCTATGATTATGATTAGGTTTCTGATCAAAACCATGGCTGCCGTTAGGTGTCAGTGAACTAGGTACCCACGTACAGTACCCTCTGGCCAAGGGCACTCTTCTGGCTTATATATTTATTTTTTCAATGTGAAAAAAGACCATTTTCAAAGTAGCTGCATCTTTGGGACCCTTTAGGGAAGTGTTGTACATCTCTTAAGTTCTAGCCTGTTTAGTCTAACCTAAAAAATTCTGAGTCATTGTCTATATCATTGGTGGGACTCAGACAAAAGCCCAGAAATTTTAATCCCTAGAGTAGATGTAATGGCCCTAGTGAAAGTTGAAATGGCAGCACGAGTCTGTAGCCTGTGACACTGTGAGGGTCTGCAAAAGAATGCTGCACTCAGGGGTCACTTAAAATGGTTTAGATTGTAGCAGGTACTTGTTTTCATTGTTATTATTTGGCAGACAACCAGATATGTGGAATGACTAGTTTTGCAGGAGTAATTTATTAATCTATTTACTTATTTACATTTGTTAACTGAGTAAATGGAGTGCTCAATGGACCCTTTTAAGTAATTAACTTGGTTGTTAAGACAAGACAACAGTAAGTGATAACCCATAATATGACATTTAGACATAATACATCACAAAATGTGTAGCAAGTATTCTATATATATTTCACCTAATATTTAACAAGGTTTGTAACTGCAGTGTATGCACAATGAGACATACAGGTGATCTTACTGCAGTTTGCATCAAGTTATCAAACCTAGAGTAAGTAACATAAGTAGTGGTATCACTGATATATTATAACAGAACATACTGTAAAAATGCATAGTTAATGGGGGCCTAAGTATTTTAGTTAGAGTTGTGGGGACTGCAGTTCATAATATACTATAAGGTATACACCACTCCAAATGTACTATTCCAGAGCTGTCCAAATGTAATAGTGAATTAGTGTATCTTCTGCGAAGCAGGCATTTCATTTTTTTTCATAAAACATTGATGCTTACCAAGGAGTTTTGTAAATGCATACTTGGTTAAACTTAATTTAAAATGTAGGCCTGACTAGCTGAAATGCACATATGTTTTGCATAATTTATGTCTGCTTTCTAACTATCAGCTTGGCCTTTACTGATAGACATAGCTTTCAGATGTACTTGATTTTTTCCTCATATTTATAGTCTGCTCCTCATAAAATTTGTGGCATTCTGGTAAAGTGCTGTGGACTGTTGTCACTAAATAATGGCAAACATGAGTTTCAGACATCATACCCTTCATAAAATGCTTTGCATATAAGACAAATATTAAAAACTATTTCCTGATTTTAGGCCTTTGCCATTAGTTTTTGGCTTTGTTCCTCATTCTTGAGTTAAGAGGTTGAGTGCTGTGGGAGGGTTCCCTGTAGCAGCACCTTCAGCTCTGATGTAGTGACTTGAAATACATTGATGTGTCTCTTTTTTGCTAAGTTTGATGATCACAACTGTTAACAAGAGGTGGCTGTCTGTTCGGGATGGGGAGGGAGACAGCACAGATATCAAATGTACCTTATTAGAGCAATGTTCTTCAGTTTGTGAATTTGAGTTGTTAAACCTTCCATGGTATCCCATATTCATTGTTATGATTTTTTTTAACAAATAACCATGATAAATAATACTAAATCACATTAGCTTTTCAAAATAACTTTTACCAAATATATGGAGACAGTTATTTTATTAACTATGCTAGAAGCTTCCTAGCTGAACTAAATGTTCCATATTTTGCCTTTTGTTTTATGTTGTTAGAGATAGTGTTGTGTTCCATATTTTGGAGATGCAAGATTGAAGAGTATGGGATGCAGTTAGTAGAAGAAAACAAATGGCAGGCTGAGGCAGATAACATTAAAGTGACCATTGCTGTGACATGGTGGAAGGTGTAGAGTGAGCTTAGTGTTTGAAAGCTTTAAATGGTACTATGATTGGGTCTTCTTTCACTTTTTTCTTGTCATAACACCAGACAAATTTGTGAATAGTGGTAATAATACATGCTGTCCACAGCACAAATGCACTTGTATTTATTGTTATTCAGTTTTTTTGGCAGTTGGTATTGGGATTCGGTACTATTTTTCTTATCAATGAGATCACAACTATAAAGACTTTAGGTATCATTTTTGATGGCGGGTAGTGTATAAAAGCAAATGGCAGTTACAGGATGACTTCTGAAGGATTACTGACATACTTTTTTGGGCATGCAAAATATTTAACAAACAGCAAGATTGTCATTATATTTATGTTATTTCTTTACAGTCAGTGGTAGTATACAGTCTCAAAAGGGGCACATACCACTTGGTCTCAATGCATGTTTGTTGTACCAGTGCATCTTATTAGATGTTCAAGAGTTTTTTGTTTTTTTTATTCTGAGCTGCCTTCAAGGAGATGACATACTGCCTATGATATACATCCAGCATTACAGTGGGCTTTTATTGCAACAGTCAGGCACTATACCTGGTTTCCACTTGTAGACTATCCAACCACTAATGTTCATAAAACATGTTTGGATGGTCTGATATTGCCATTCATTTCTCAAAAATAAAATATAGTTATATATATATATATATATATATATATATATAATTTTTCAGGCTAATGAACTTGTATATCAAAATCATATTAATTGAGATTATTAAAATTAGAACCAACAAAAATGCTCTTTTCTAAAAAAATATTTGTCATTTTTACATGCTATAGTAAAAGACGTCATAGTTTAAATGCAAATTTGAGATTCTTTTGTCTGCTTTCACAAAAAGGGTATTAAGTTGTACAATAGAATATAAAAGTGAGGTTATCAGAAGGTCTTATGTGAACATTTCATAAGACTATCTTGAAGCAATCCAGGGATATTGTCATATGAAGTTAAGATGGAATTCAAGTCAGAATGGTCTTTGTAAATTGACTGAGTGTTGTCACGTTTTATAATGTTGCAAGGTAAAAAACTGATATTGATGACATCTGGTGTTTCACTATTCCAGGAATTCATTAAAGTTCCTAACATGAGCAGAATGGCTTCTGATAGAAAACCTCTTCCAGTGCAGCGTGCCCATTTGTGATTGCGAAACATGCCAGAAACAATAAGGTGGCAGCAACTTGATGGTAAAAGTGACAGAATCCTCCATCCAATCACTTTCTCCCATACACATACACAAGCATGAACACACACGCGCACACACACACACACACACACACACACACACACACACACACACACACACACACACACACACACACACACACACTCATGCATGCAAACACACACACACACACACACACACACACACACACACACACACACACACACACACACACACACACACACACACACACACACACACACACACAGTCCCTGAACCTGCCCCTACTCTCCCATGGTTTAACCCAAACTTTGTAATACTTTATTCCCATTATGGTACATATGTATTTGACCTTGATGATCTAGAGTATCCCCTCACCCCCAGTCCCTGTTACAATCTCAATGCCATTATGGCATTTTAAAATGTCATCCCTGGTGGTTTAGTGGTTCACCCCACTCCTCATCACTTTTTTTTAATTTCTTCAAGTCTTTTGGGTTTCTAATACCATGATGGGAATGAACCCTGTTCATAAGTCAAAGTATGATTAAATTTCATGAAATTAGTATTGTTTCAATCTTTGATGTTAACCAGAAGTGAACTTTGCAGTACCTACAATATGCCCAGTAATGACTCCTTCTGCAACTTATATGGAGTTACATGCATCTGTAACATATCTAAGTACAATTGTAAATTCTTTTTTACAAGATCCATTGCTCCTATTACTATTGAACTATCTAGTATCATTATTCCACGTTGTCCTTGTTTTTGCCTGCAAATCCTGGTATTTTATAACTTTGTGTCTCTCTGTACATAAGTCACTGGGTGTAGCAATTTCAATGATCAATGCTACTTCATGGGCTACTATATCTGATTTTCTCACATCTATTTTGAACTGTTGGTAATGAATGCTCCCATGTGATATAAACTTCATCATTTTCTATAATGCTTTGCGGCTCATGTTTCAAATCTTTTTCAGCTACTTCAGTAATATAATGTTTGCATAATCCCCAATGTAATGGTCTTGCCACATTATTATGCCTTTCAGTATACAATCCTTCTGCCATTAGTATGTCACAACTAGCAACATGATGTGTGACTGTTTCCAATTCTGTTTTACAAAACCTTCATTTGTCTGTTTCTCCCACATGTTCAATTGACTTTGTAAACCAATGTGTACATAGTCCACTATCTTGGGCAGTCAATATTAAACTTTCATCTTTTGGTTTAAATTAACCTCTCCTTAACCATTCATGTGTTCAGTCCTGATTAACATGAGGCTGTTGCAGGAGTTTTCTATACTTGCAACTATATTTATGGATTTTCTGCATTTCTTGCCTTCTCATCTGATCCTTCACCTTGTATTCTTTCTTTTGTTTTTTTGGCACAATCAGTTGTGTCTGATTTTTATCTACTTCTAGTTTGATTTCCAGTCCCACTTGACACTGATATGCTTCTGTTAAACTAAGCAGGGAAGTCATCTGAAACTTATTCTCCTCATGTTTTAAAACTTTCACTAAGTTTGGGTCTTCTGAGGTCAGCAGATATGTATGCAGTCCCATGATTGCAAATTTATACATGCAATTAATTTTGAGAAGGCCCAAACCTCCTTCAGAATGAGGACTATATAATCTTGGTATGCACTGATTTTTTATAAATCATTTGATGAGCATGAAGCATCCTTCTTGTTTTCCTGTCCAACTTATCCAACACCTTTGGGGGCCAGTCAATCACTCCAAAACTGTAAGCTAGGACAGGAAGAGCAAATTGGTTTATAGATGTTCCTAGATATCAGCATTGTTTTCAGTATTAATTTTAGTCTTCTAAACTATTCCTTACTAAGTTTTATTTACATTTGTTCATGTTTTATTGCTGACCTTTCATCATTTCCCAAATATTTATATACTTCCTCTTGCTCAAGTTCTTTTATATCACATTCCTGTCCCAAGCAGATGTTTTCTTGGAGTTGCAGATTTCCTGCTTCAAAGTTTGCTTTTGCACATTTATCAAAACCAAATGACATTCTTATATCATCTAAAAAAGTTTTGACCACTAACACTTGAGCGGCCCGGGTTAACAACGACCACCACCAGTACTGTTAGCCAACAGGGTGCTGGCGGAAAATGGGCTATTGCTAGCCGGAGGAGGAGAGGATGTGGAAGGCATGGCTGAAGGCAGGAAGAGAGGAGAAAGGCTAGGACTGTAGTAGTGAGGGTCGGAACTTTGAATGTTGGCAGTATGACTGGTATAGGGAGAGAGCTAGCCGATATGATGGAGAGAAGGAAGGTTGGTATATTGTGTGTGCAAAAGACCAGATTGAAGGGGAGTAAGGCTAAGTGTATCGGAGGTGGGTTCAAATTGTTTTATCATGGTGTGGATGGGAGGAGAAATGGCATAGGCGTTATCCTGAAGGAACAGTATGCTAAGAGTGTTTTGGAGGTGAAAAGAGTGTTGGATAGAGTGATGTTTATGAAGCTAGAAATTGATGGTATAATGATAAATGTTGTTAGTGCGTATGCTCCACAAGTTGGGTGTGGGATGGACAAGAAAGAAAAATTTTGGAATGAGTTGGATGAAGTTGTGATGACTGTACTCATGGATGAGAGAGTGGTGATTGGAGCAGATTTCAATGGGCATGTTGGTGAAGGGAACAGAGGGGATGAGGAAGTGATGGGTAGGTATGGTGTTAAACAAAGGAATGCAGAAGGTCAGATGGTAGTGGATTTTGCGAAAAGGATGGACATGGCTGTGGTGAATACATATTTTAAAAAGAGGGAGGAGCATAGGGTGACAAACAAGAGTGGAGGAAGATGCACACAGCTGGATTATATCTTATGTAGGAGGGCCAGTTTGAAGGAGATTGGAGACTGTAAAGTGGTGACCGAGGAAAGTGTAGTTAGACAGTATAGGATGGTGGTTTGTAAGATGATGTTGGTGATCAGAAGAGGAGGAGGAGTGTGAGGGCAGCACCAAGGATCAAATGGTGGAAAATGAAAAAAGGTAATTGTGAGGTGGAGTTCAGGGAAGAGTTAAGACAGGCACTGGGTGGCAGAGAAGAGTGAAGAGAGTGAATAGCTGGGTAACTACAGCAGAGCTAGTAAGAGAGATGGCTAGAAAGGTGCTTGGTATGACATCTGGGCAGAGGAAGGAGGACAAGGAGACCTGGTGGTGGAATGAGGAAGTGCAGGAGAGTATACAGAGAAAGAGGTTGGCAAAGAAGAAGTGGGATTGTCAGAGAGATGAAGAAAGTAGACAGGAGTATACAGAGATGAGGTGCATGGTAAAGAGAGAGGAGGCGAAGGCTAAGGATAAGGCATATGAAGAGTTGTATGAAAGGTTGGACATTAAGGAGGGAGAAAAGGACCTGTACCGATTGGCTAGACAGAGGGACCAAGCTAGGAAAGATGTGCAGCAGGTAAAGATGATAAAGGATAATGAGGGAAACATACTCACAAGCGAAGAGAGTGTGTTGAGGAGATAGAAAGAGTACTTTGAGGGGTTGATGAATGAAGAGGATGAGAGGAAGAGAAGGTTGGATGATGTGGGGATAGTGAATCATGAAGTGCAATGGATTAGCAAGGAGGAAGTAAGGATAGCCATGAAGAGGCTGAAGAATGGAAAGGCTGTTGGTCCAGATGACATACTTGTGGAAGCATGGAGGTGTTTAGGTGAAATGGCAGTGGAGTTTTTAACCAGATTGTCTAATGAAATTTTGGAAAGTGAGAGGATGCCTGAGGAATGGAGAAAAAGTATTTTGATACTGATTTTTAAGAATAAGGGTAATGTGCAAAGCTGTAGTAACTACAGAGGGATTAAACTGATCAGTCCCAGCATGATGTTATGGGAAAGAGTAGTGGAAGCTAGGTTAAGAAGGGAGGTGATGAATAGTGATCAGCGGTATGGTTTCATGCTGGGAAAGAGCACTACAGATGCGATGTTTGCTCTGAGAGTGTTGATGGAGAAGTACAGAGAAGGTCAGAAGGAGTTGCATTGTGTTTTTGTAGACTTAAAGAAAGCATATGACAGGGTTCCTAGAGAGGAGTTGTGGTACTGTATGAGGAAGTCGGGAGTGTCAGAGAAATGTGTAAGAGTGGTGCAGGATATGTATGAGGGTAGTGTGACAGCGGTGAGGTCTGCAGTGGGAGTGACGGATGCATTTAAAGTGGAGGTGGGATTACATCAAGGATCAGCTCTGAGCCCTTTCTTATTTGCAATGGTGATGGACAGGTTGACAGACGAGATCAGACAGGAGTCCCCATGGACTATGATGTTTGCAGATGACATTGTGATCTGTATTGAGAGTAGGGAACAGGTGGAGGAGACCCTGGAGAGATGGAGATATGCTCTAGAGAGAAGAGGAATGAAGGCTAGCAGGACTAAGACAGAATATATGTGTGTAAATGAGAGGGAGGGTAGAGGAATGGTGAGGATGCAAGGAGTAGAGGTGGCAAAGGTGGATGAGTTTAAATACTTGGGATCAATAGTTCAGAGTAATGGTGAGTGTGGAAGAGAGGTGAAGAAGAGAGTACAGGCAGGATGGAGTGGGCGGAGAAGAGTGTCAGGAGTGATTTGTGACAGACAAGTACCAGTAAGAGTGAAAGAGAAGGTCTACAAGAGGGTAGTGACACCAGCTATGTTATATGAGTTGGAGACAGTGGCATTGACTAAAAGGCAGGAGTTAGAGCTGGATGTGTCAGAGTTAAAGATGTTAAGATTTGCACTGGGTGTGATGAGGGTGGACAGGATTAGGAATAAGTATATTAGAGGGTCAACCCAGGTTGGAAGATTTGCAGACAAAGCCAGAGAGGCAAGATTACATTGGTTTGGACATGTGCTGAGGAGGGATGCTGAGTATATTGGGAAAAGGATGCTAAAGATGAAGCTACCAGGTAACCAGAAAAGAGGAAGGCCTAAGATAAGGTTTATGGATGTGGTGAGAGAGGACATGCAGGTGGTTGGTGTGACAGAACAAGATGCAGTGGACAGGAAGAAATGGAAACAGATTATCTGCTGTGGTGACCCATAACGGGAACAGCTGAAAGATGATGATGACAGTTGAGCTTTCAGTTCCTCATCTGATGAACTATACAGTTTTAAATCATCCACAAAAAGAAGATGAGAGATCTTTACACTTTGCTGTTTTCTCGAACCAAATTTATCCCAATCCTTGTAATAAATATATTTATTTTATTTAACATTTTGTTTACAATGAAAGTCTGACTTGGAACAAAACCAATTTTCACCAGATTCCCAGGGAGAAACACCCCAGACACATGTGAGGAAACTGGAGCACCTGGAGGAAACCCACACAAACACAGGGAGGACATGCAGACTCTGCACAGAAGACACATTAGCTGAGAATCGAACTGGAGAACCTCTTGCTGTGAGGTAACAACACTACCACTGCACCATATAAAACAGTTTCATTCCTATTATGGCACATATGTATTAGGCCTTGATGGTCTAGGGTATCCCTTCACCCCCAATTCCCGTTACAATGTCAATGCCATTACAGCATTTTAAAGTGTCATCCCTGGTAGTCTAGTGGTTCACCCTCCTATTCGTCACCTTTATGAAACCTCTACTGTTATGGCATTTTAATTTATCCCTGATGTCCAGTAATTCCACTCCTCCTCAGTCCCTGTACTACCATCAGTGTCATTGCATCACTTTAGATCATGTCCGGTAGTCCCCCCATCCCTGTTATGTTGTTCTGTGCCTTAGGGCACTTTATAGAGATTTCCTTGGTGTCTAGTGTATCTCCCCATGCCCTAATCTCCATAGCAATTTTGGTGCTGTTACAACACTTTCAAGTTGAATCCCTGGTGTCAGATGTATCCCCCACCCTCACAATCCTTGTTGTAATGTTGGTACCAACACAGCACTAATGGGATTCTCTGGTTCCAGTGGTTCCCCAATCCCCATAGTAATGCTGGTGCCATTATGGCACAGCATAGTGTGTGCAAAGTTCATATCCCTAGATCTCATTTTTATGGTGTTGTTTGTATAGCACATGTACAACAGTTACATCAGGGTTGGGTCTGATGAAGCCCTGTAAGACAAAGATCCTGTCTCAACAGCCTGTAGGAGACTGAATGCAGAGACAGAGCTTTTAGATGATCAGTGTAGAACAGGCTATTCATTCCCTTAATTCTCTTGGTGAGAAACCTTTGTGGGCATTCCAGCTGTCACATGTTTCTGGTTAGATACGAGCCAAAGGGGGCTTTGTAATTAATAATAGATCTAATAAGGGCCAGGTAGAGTGGTACTATAACTTCCTTGTACTGGGTTGCCACACCCTTACCTATAAGTTGGGTGAAATAGAATGATCTTCTTACCATCATAGCTACATTTTGGTCAAAGGCCAAATTACTGTCTACATAAGGTTCCTAGATCCCTTACTACTGGGGCGACTCTTAGAGATGACTTATTAATGGAATAATTAACTTGAGTTCACAGTTTCCTAAAGTGCATTATAATGCTTTTTTTGGCATTGAGTTTTAGGCCATGGTTTTGACACCAATCATGTGTCTGTGTTAAACCATCTTGGAAGATGTTTGTTTCTTATGGGAATCCATAATAGTTCCCAATTTACAGTCATCTGTGAACTCGTTGAGCCAGAGGCCTAGAACATTAGTCTTGACTTCCGAGAAGTAGATGCAAAACAGGAGCAGGCCCAGCATGGA
Source organism: Protopterus annectens (assembly GCF_019279795.1). Classification (NCBI taxonomy): domain Eukaryota; kingdom Metazoa; phylum Chordata; order Ceratodontiformes; family Protopteridae; genus Protopterus; species Protopterus annectens. Next base: position 1,566,263,244 of record NC_056733.1, on the reverse strand, counting down.
GCCCTGAAGTACTCTGATGGCGACTAGCCTCTTGATGGAGGTGGTCTCACCAATCCTGACTTCTTGGGTCTTGTCTGTGAGCCAGCCAGCAGTCCAATGAATCATACAAGGATTTATGCCTAGCTCATAGAGCTTGTCAACAATGCCAGAGTGGAGTATTGTAATCAATGCCTTAGCTAAGTCAAGATACACAGTATGCACTGTTTTACTCTCATACTTTGCCTTGGTGACCCTCTCAAAGAAGTCTACCAGGTTAAGTAGGTATGACTTTCTCTTAACAAAGACAAATAGGGATGAGTCCAGTGTCTGTAGGTTGCTAATGTCCTTGTTACCATTTCCATTGTAATCTGTTCCATGCTTTGCATATTATGCTTGTTAGACTGATGGCTCTGTAGTTCCCTGGATCAGTTGATGGTCCACCCTTGTGGTAGGTAATGACTGCTGAGGTCCTCCAGTCACTTGGAACATAGCCTGTTTCAAGGCTGTAGTCAAAGAGTGCCTCAAGTGGACCGGATAGGTTGTGTTGTAGATAGTTCAGGAGGCAACTAGAGATCTTGTCAGGACTCATGGTGGCTGTGTTTTTGGCTTTAGCAAGTGCTGCCAGCAACTGGTCCCTGCTAATAGTTGAGGTAGTATGTTCGTGGGGATTTCACCTGGTTAAGCTGGGTAGGGTGGGGGAGGGGTGGGGGTGAAGTTTGAGCTGAATTTATCAGCCAGTAGATTTGCTATGTCACCCTGATCAGTGAAGGTACCACCATTCACCACCAGTTCAGCACACTGCTGTGTATTACATTTAAGGTTCACAACATGGCTGAAGAAAGCCTTATGATTGTCTTTAGCCTGCAAGGCTATTCTGACCTTGTAGTTGGCCTTGTTGGACCTTATTAGATCACTTAGTTTCTTGTTCAGTTGTATAAGAGAGCACATGCCTTTAATGGAGTTGCTCTTTCTGATTTTTGCCATGAGTTTCCTTCTTTTATTATTTACCCTGTTTAGGTGAGGATTAGGCCAATGGGATTTGTTTTTAGTGTTTATTTTGGGTTTCCTTTGGGTAGGTACAGGAACTTTTATGTAGACACTCACATGTTTGTATAGGGGCTCTGTGAATAATTCTGCACAGGCAGCTGTGGTCTCTGTGTTATGGGGAGCCTTGTCATTTATTAGTGTGACACTTGGCATTAATTAGTGGATGTGCAGATATTTGATTCAGACACAATTAGTTGATACCCATGGCATTGAGGAGATGTTGAGGTCACTGTTTGTAATCTGGGACAATTTTCAGCAAGGATATAGTGACATGCAGTAATGGATCAGGGTACATATAACAATTTTGAGGTCACTGGTGGCAAATGCCAGCTCCACTATTGCTTTCATGAGACATATTGCAATCTCACATCGATCTGCACCAGAGGCCATGTCTTCCATGACTACGGGAGGAGCAGGATGCCCTGAAGCTGGACAAAAACTTTCACAAGTCAAACTCCTGAGACTGTTTGAGAGATGGCCACACTGTCACCTATGGATACACTGCCTGCCAGCCTAGCTGCGGGCATTTTTCAGATCATGGCTGACAGCATTCTTCCAGTGCAACACCTTGAATACTTCTTCAGGCTGCATGCACACATTCACATAGATCTACCCCATTCATTGTCACCTGTAGGCACACAGGCTGCCACCCTCACACAAAACCACTGACCACTTTGTGGGCATTAATCAGGACTGGCATAGCTCAACATTTTCCCTGCTATGGACATCTAGCCCCAAACGTGCACACCAATAGAAAGGTTCAACATTCTTGACATTGTTGCCTGCCATATACAAAATGTGACCCTAACATGTCATTGAAATGTTTCACTGGCTAAGATAATTAAAGCTACAAATACCTTATTATTCAGAAGACTGGACATTCCACACATACACTGAATTCTGCTTGTGAGCAACACGTTTCAGCAAGATCATGTAAAGCTTCCCTATCTATAAAAGAAACAGTCCACAACCTATTGTTTACTCATCTGGTAGTATGACAGGCACTGTGTGTGTACTGCATCCATCATTGGCATGGATTGCTACAGTGTGGGATATTGCTGTCATGGGCCCTGACCTACAGCTGCTACTACTCCAAATATCTTTTCCCCCTGCCTACACTGCAGAGGTATGCACCATGGCACTATGTGCCTATTTTATATGCTCCTGAATTGGTCAACTATTTTGGGTTTCTTCACTGCTTGCACTACATGTTGCATTAACAGAATTCCTCAGTCCCATGTCATTATCAACTTACTAGCATGTACTGCACATGACATGTTTGACTGCATTATCTGAGTCTTTATCTTACTCACAGTCTGAATGTTGTCATCATGCATGCTAATTTGCACTACAAAGCATGCTGCTTGCTTATGAATCATCCTAGTGAATCTTTTACAATGTTAATGTCATAAAAGTGAACAGGCTGTAATATATTTTACTTGTTTATAAATAACCTTGTGTTTGCACTCCCTAAAAGGGTTGTAAAACTGTCCATAAGATTAGTGCCCTACCCCATGTTAACAAATTTAAATAAATAAATAGATAATTAAATAAACCAAACCCCACCAAAGCTATGAAGATCAAATGGAAAACATCTGTATCTTGTGAGTGTTAAAATATCTGAGGATGTTAAGCAAAGAAAACTATGTATGAGTAAAACAAAGTCCTTCGTATATCCCTAGATTTCTGGATGTGCATTTTTGAATACACGTGATGCAATTCAAATTCACCATTTTTTCACTGTCTGCAATCAAATGCAGTGCAAATGCACACCTTGAAAAATGAGTGCTCAATAATTGTGGATCCAGTTTTGTACACACAGGAGATTTAAAAAGAAGTGATATTTCAGTGGTATGTCTGCATTTAGTATAGGTAACAGAGATTTTGAGTGGCATCACATAGCAAAACACGCTGGTACACAGCTGAGTTAATCTTACATTTGCATTGCTGATTGCTTCTTGCACATCTGTTGCAAAACCTGCATGTGCTGCTTTTATATCCCCTAAATGATTTTAGTAAATGTTTGTATTGTGCACTGGTAGACCCAGACAGTACAGGGACAGTATTACTGTTCAGCCACTGAATATAGCCAATAGTCATAGTAGTGAGGAAAATGAGACAATATCTGAAGAATACTGGAGAACACATACAGCAGAGTTATAGTAGTTATGTCCTGTGTGTATGTGTGTGTGTGTGTGTGGGTGTGGGGGGGTATATTGCATTTTCAATAAGAAGTGGAACAAGCAGAATACTAAAGGATTTTGCTGAGTCCATAATAGTCACATGTTATACAGCAGCTTGGTTGGTACTATGATCTCTTATCTGAAAGGTCAGCTGTAGAACTGAAATGATTGGCATTGTATTCTGATCTCTATCTTTGTCAGGTATTTTTCCATATACAGGCATTGTGTAGCAGAGACCAAGATTATTCATTCTATACATCTTTATCTGTGCCTGCATCTCTCCAGTCATAGCATAAATATTCTACTTGCAGCAATGGCAGGGGCAATTCATTTACAACATCCTTTGGAATAAGTTTAAATATGAGTCCAACGCTTATTGTCACTAATCAAGTTTTATACTGTCATGTGAACTTTTTCAGTCTTTGTAGTTCAAGAAGCAAAACTAGTCTGACTGGTTTGAAGAATGTTCTCTCTCTAACAAATGCAGGTTTAATTTCACTTCTGTAAAATAGGCAGTAGTAATATAAATAAAGGGCACCTTGAGTACTTTCTAGAAGAAAAGCAAGGGCTAGATATAATGTAAGCATAATAACGAGTGTTCCAGCTAGTGCTCCTTACTGATGTGAGATTCTTTAAATACACACAGTCTGCACTCCCATCACACTATTACTCCATTTTCATCCTCCCAGACCTGTGCAAAATCTTTGAGAAAATTGTCTACCTTCAGCTTATAGAATATATTACTAAATACCACTTTCTCTCACAAAAGCAGCATGCTGCCTTCTGGTCAGAGAGGAGAACAGCCGTAGCCATCTGTTTTTTGACTAATGAAATTCTTATATCAGTGGACAGTGGTGTGTTCTCTGGTGCAATTTTTGTAGATCTCGCCAGAGCCTTTGACATATAATCTACCTTTCAGAACTTGTCTTCAGCCCTGATGCCATCCCTTGGAGAACACATACACTACTATTTCTCAGTGAACTTTAACTTCTATACAACTGTCTCCTCTCCACTACTCAAAGGTATACATTGAGGTTATATTCTTGTCCTCTTTCTTTTCTTTTTATACATCAATAAATTTCCACTTGATCTTCCTTACCTTCCCCTCCTCCTGTACACAGATGACATAGTCCTGTAACACTCCAACCACTGCCCAGCTACCTTACAGCAAGATCTACAATTGTATTTAATCACATCAGTGAGTGGATTACTACAACCTCATGCTAAATACATCCAAAATTATATGCTTCTTTGGGAATACATAAAAACTCAGGAGATCCAAGAAACCTTTAACAGTCTGTGATCACAGCAACCATCCCTTAGACCTTTTTCAATTATCTTGGTAAGTAGTTAGATCCCCTAACTCAACTTCCATCTGCATCTTATTAATGCACATAAAAAATAATCCTCTACTTTTTCTGAGCACAAATATATCTCCCTTTCTTTCACACTCAACCATATCTGCAATATGGAAAGAAATCCTACTCTCTTAACTTGGTGTGATGACCCTCCACATCTAGGCCAGTAATCAGGGACCTCAGTCTTCACCAGTGGCACCAGTGGGGGACGTTCAGTGGGAGAATAAAAAGTACTCACACACTATCTCCAGATGCAGCTCTCTTCATCAAGCACAATCAAGCACAATTTCCCTTTAGAACACTCAGGGATCACAGTAAGTCTGGGCTTGTTCCTCTCTCTTTCTCCCGATCCCCAATAAGACTCCCCACTGGCACAGCTATAGAGTTGAGTCCTTAGCCAGTGTTCCAAGCCAAGTCCTCCAACACTCTCTCTGTCCAACCAATGCTTTATGTTCCTGCCTACATAGCTGACACACACACTCTAGGAGGTTTGATTTACACACACACACACACACACACACACACACACACACACACACACACACACACACACACACACACACACACACACACACACACATACACACACCTGGGAAAGGCTTGCATAGGTTTATTAGCTTTGCCCCCTTCTGCCCAAATTATAAGGTAGACACTCCTGCCAGCTACCTTAAAGCTCTTCCAATGGTACCCAATATACTGAGCAAAATTTATATTAATACAAGTGATAGTTTGACCAAGAGCAAGGCTATTAGGAGTGGCCCACATATCGTCACCAAATAAATATGTAAGTACTCTCAAAACTTAAATATCTCTACAGAGATCAGCCACAATCAAAGGTTTAAATATATTAATAATAATAAATAATAAAATAACAAGAAAATACTAAGTATATATTCACAGTGACATCAGAGTTCAAATCACAGGAAATGTTTAAAATAACATTGAATAACAGGCTCAGACAAAAAAAAAAGAAAAACAATATCTAAACTAAGCTTCACTATATTCCTGACTGAATCTATGAGGATTATACTATTCTGTAATAATTTACTTAACAGAGCAAGGCAGATGATGTGGTGAATAGTCCTTCTTGTTGTCAAGCCCAAAACAGAATACAGAATGTTCTGTCTCACAAAGAAACTTCTCAAAATAATATCTAAAATATTACTTCTGTGATAGCTTGCAGAATGACATCACTTCTGGTCATCTGACTTCTAGTTCCCATGCAAACTCCCATTGCTGGAAGCTGGCAGGCTTTAGCATCTACCTGTAAAAATACACACTCAAGGGCTTTTGCTGAGATCTGTGGTAGATGCTGGAAGTCATAAAACAATTGCATACCTCCACCCTTCCAAAGTAGTAATTAATTCACCCTAAAAACAATACAGAAAGATTCCTAGCACAGACTTTCTGTCTCTTGCTGTATTGAAACTTGTGAGATAGCATCTTTATGGCCTAGCCTATAAAGTGATTTAATTTTAGATATATTTTAAAGTTTGCTGGATGGAGGTTAACCTCCTGATTTCCAGTTTCCTCCATTAAAACATATACATTTCAACACAAACATCTGTACAAATCAGTTTGATATACACATGATATACAGTTCTAATATACTTGTAACACAAGCATCTTGTATAAATCAGTTTGATATTCACACATGACATATAATTATTTATTAAATTCCAGCTAACTATGCTGGCAGTACCTCCTGTCATCACACTTGGATTCAGCCTCCTTCCTCCTTCTTATATCAATATCCTCTGCTAAAAACTCCACCTCTATTCAAACACTAGAACACAAAATATGTAGATTTATTACACAATCCTCAAGAAATTAACACCACTGTATAACACTAGAAAAGGTAAACTGACTTCCAGTTAACCAAAGAGTAGACCTTCTCCTTTAAACCCAAAACTAATAAAGCATTCCTAGCATACAACCTATGAAAATTAAACCACTCAGTCCCTAAAATGCAATTACCACACTCTCTGACCATACATTCTCAATTTTCAGGACCAAAGTGTGGGAGTTTAATCCACCTGAAATGAAAGACTCGTCTACTTATTCAAGTTCCGTTCTCTCTTCTAAAATCCTATTTAGTTAATCAAGCACAATGTACCTGTTACCCTTCAGGTCACATCACTTAAGTCTACTTTAACTCTTCTTCACTCCAACTCCACCACTAATATCCTTTGTTCCTTTTCACAATTCTAATGTATTTTATTTTTTTAATTTCTAAAATGTTTCGAAATTTTTTTATATATTGTAAATTAACACCTTGTATTTACTATGTATCCAGTGCATTACTCTATTATCATACTATTTTACTGACACTCATGCATGCATTATTGTACTCTTGTGTATTTTGTATGTCTGGTCAGTTTTTTACCCTGGTAGAGACTAAAAATTGTCCACACTGATCAATGCTTCTTTACCATGGTAAACAAATCCAAATAAATAAATAAACCTGATTCAGACAGAAATAGACAAAGGCCATATATTTCTTCAAACTTTTCTGCCTGCTTTACTGACAATATGATAAACTGCACTTCCCATTAAACTAGTAATTTGTATTTCCCATTCATTCTTGAATAGCATGCATATTTTGATTCCAGTTTACTTTGATTGATTGAAGCACAGTCCTTTCACTCACAGATTTCCAAAAGATGAATATTGAAAAGTGGTTAGTTGAAAACCATAAAAACAGAAAAAAATGTTTCTTTTTTTTTTGTACAGGATAAGCCCCCCCCTCGACTCTGCTCCCACATCCCCCTTATTCCATATTCACATTGAACCTCTAAGCCAAAAGAACACCCTCGGGTGCATTCCAATCTATTCTAATCCTTGAAGAAACTCTGGCTGTATGCATCCTGCTGGACCACACCCTCTTCCCAGGATGTTAGATCCAAAAGGAGCCCAAGCTTCTAATCAAACACAGGTAGCCTGGGCTGTATTCAGGGATTTATACCTTTGCATCACTAGACCTGATAAGGATTCCAGAATTTAGAACTTGACAAACAGACATGACAACTAGCTCTCACTATGCTCAAGATACTGGAGAAACAGAAAGGATAATATAAAATGTTAAGAAGTTTTTTTTATAGGAATCAGACCTAATGTTAGCCCTTTTAAGATGAGAACTTCATTAATGGGAACAAAAGTTTTGGTTCAGCTCAACTCATGTATCTTGACTTCTTAAAATCACAAGTTCAGTATTCACGTTGAATGTCTAGGCCTTGTAGCCATGTTTTAAATTTTTACAAAAGGTATATGCCCTAACTGCAACCAGCTTTTCAAAGTTTTATAATAGTAAAGCGTGCAAAATACCTTCCTCAGCTGTACCTCTGTTTCTCCATGTATCTGTAAAATGAAAAATAATGGGATGATCGTGAAGGCCACTGAAATTTACCAAAGTGATATTCCTAGGTCTTACTATATCTTGTTAGAGAAGAGTATCTTTCATAGGAATAGTAGATATCTATGGTTTGCACATAGACCACCTATATACCAGATAGAAGTATGATTCTGTGTGAACTATAGCACTTCAATTTCAGACAGTATGAATGCACTGGATTTAAAGCTGAATCCACCGCAGATCAAGACATGGCATCACATTTTAGTCAGAGATGCTTTCCTTAAAGGCCATGCATTACCATATTAAAGAAAAAATTAAACATTAGTGTTATGCTGTCAGGTACTAAATGTTTGCTACTGCAGGTGATAGCTAATAATTATCTGGTTGTCTTTGTCAGGCATAAATGTCATAAAGGAAAACAAAACAGAAACACCACCTTCTGGCTCAGTGTCAAATCTGAATATAAATCCAAAAACCATTGAGAAGACACAGCCACTTCTAACAAAAGACTATCCCCTGGATTCAATAAACTCTGTGTAGGTTTCATTCAGAACCTACATGGAGTGTATCCATGATCACAGCAGTACTCATTGTGTGGCATTGTGAAATACATATTAATGAGGTGCAGTGATGCAGGCAAGGTTTCATGGCTCGTGGCAGTGTTGCTTTCCACAAAACCTTGAAAGTGAATGCAGACAGCAATTCTGTGTAGACAGCACATAACGGTCTGTGGATTTGTGCAAAATGCCACAATGACAACCAGGGTTACACAGATAGCACTGATTCTGTACAATATTTATCCATAAAGGCCAAAATAATGTAAGAGTATGTAATATATCTCTCAACTTCTTAGTTCAAGAAAACTGGATTTTATACAATCAATACTAGCTGTCACAGTTTAGCAAGGATTTCCATTTCTACTCCTCCATGTTTGCACCCCATGTCACCACTGTTCTTTCTTCCCCATTTCTTTTTTATAAAGCAATATTGCACAATCGTGTGTATCTCATACCATTGCTAAGCAATGGTGAATGACACCTGTATGTAAATATATGTCAATGTATCACAGACACCTGTAAAAGTACTACATACATCTGTAAAAGAACCCAGTACCATCTGCCTGAAACAACAAGAAATATATCAATGCATTTATATGTACTGCCACAGAGTCAGTTTTGCAGTATATGTATTTCATACAATTAACTCTGTCACATCATCATCATCATCATCCCCCCTTTTCCCATTTTTGTTTACTACATAGGGTCCGGGTATCATGTTAACTGTCACCAACTCTCTTGATTCACTGCCACACTCTTGCCTTCTACAACACTCATGCCCGACTGTCACAGATCTTCTTTCACACAATCTATCCACCTCTTTGCTGGACATCCTTGCTTCCTCTTACCTTCTTCCTGTCTGTCCCAAATCTTCCTCACCAGATTGTCTTCTGCTTTTCTACACATGCCCAAACCACTGTAATCTGTTCTCTTTGATCTTTTCTGCAATTGTATCTATTTTGGCTTCTGCTCTTATATCCTCATTTCTTCTTCTGTCCCACAGTGTGCATCCTACCACCTTTCTCAGTCACTTCATTTCCATCACCTCTAGCTTTTTCAACTGCTCTGCCTTTACTGCCCAGGTTTCTGTACCATATTGTAGTACTGGTCACACCACTGTCTTGTTCACCTTACTTTTCAGCTTCTTTAGCATTCTTCTGTCATAAACTATACCTGATACTCTATGCCAGTTGGCTGCATCCCCTCTGATTATAGCTTTGACCTCTTCAATCAGACTACCCTTCTCCTCAACCACCCCTCCCAGATACTTGAAGTTGTTTACCTGTTCCACTATCTTCCCTTCTATCTCTATTCTCAGCTTATTCTGATTTCCCCAATTTACTGCCATTACCACCATCATATCTGTGCTTAGTTTCATCCCATGTGCCTTCAGATTTGCATTCCATTCTCCTATCCTTTGCCTGTACTGTCACATCATCTGTATACAACAGCTTTGTTGATCTGTCCCCTCCAACCTGTTTGCTAATATAGTCCATCACCAGTATGAACAGCAGTAGGCTCAGAGCTGAACCCTGGTGTACACACACTCCCAATGGGAACCCCTCTGTGAGGCTGAGCACTGTTCATACTTGAGTCACTGGCCCTTGTACATAGCCTGCATTGATTCTACCAATGTTTCTGGGACTTCAAACCACCGCAGTACTGCCAAGATCAGCTTTCTTGGAATCTTGTCATATGCTTTCTCCAAGTCTAGGAATGCCCAGTTGGACTCTCTCCTTATCTCTAGCTTCTTCCCAAGTATCTGTCTTAATGTCAACATTGGGTCAATTGTGCTGCATCCTGTTCTGAATTCAAACTGCTCATCTCATCCCATCTTACATTCTACTACTCTACGTATCCATTTATCAATCATCCTATTCAGAATTTTCATGCAATGTGGTAGGTGTTTGATGCCTCTGTGCCACAGTTGTGGATGCCTCCTTTGTTCTTGTACACTGGCACAAGTATGCTTATTCTCCAGTCATCTGGGATAAGCCTTTCTCTCCACACTGCATTCAGTACCCTCAGGAGCCATTTCTCCCCAATCTCACCCAGCATCTTTATCATATCTGCTGTGACCTCATCTGAGCCTGCTGCTTTCCCTGACTTCATCTTCCTTAGTGCTGTTCTTACTTCTTCTAAGGTGGGGTTCTCTTCTTCTCTCATTGTAGGCTGTTTCTGGGCAGTACAGCTTCTGTGGGGGTTTCTTCATTCAGAAGTTGCTGGAAATACTCCTTCCATCTGCCTTTGATGTCCTGTGGACTAGTGAGCAGGTTATGCTGGCATCCCTTATGAAGGGTATGTGACTATCTTCTTTATCTTTCTGTCTTTGTCTTACAACCTGATATCATTTCTTTGTGCCACTTACTGAGTCACCTTCTAGAAGTTGATACCTCCAATGCCCTATTCTTTGCTATTGCAACTTTTTTCTTAGCTTCTTTGTTAGCCAACCAGTAGTCCTTTCTAGCCTGGTCAGTCTTTTCTATCTCCCACTTCTTCCTGCACTCTTTCTTTCTTTTGATGCCTTCCTGGACTACTGTATTCCACCACCAGCTTTCCTTATGTACCTTATTTCCATACCTGGCTCTGCCACATACCCTTTCTATAGTCCTAACACATGCTGTTTCTAGGCGCTGCCACTCTTCTTCAACTCCACCTATTTCCTCCTCTTCTTGGGGTGCTAGAGTCCTGAGTAATTCCTTGAACTGCTGTACTTTCTCTCCAGTCAACTTCCAGGTCTTCAGCCTGGTCTATGTTGACCTTAGAGCCTTCTCTGACCACTGCTTGCAGCTGATTGTGTTAACTTGCAGTTTATGCTGTGGGTCAACTGTTTCACTGGGGGTGACTTTGCAATCATGGATTCTATCCCAGTGCCTTTTCCTTACTAGGAGGAAGTCTACCTGAGTTGCATGTTGGCTACTCTTGCATGTGATCTTGTGACTGTCTCTCTTTCTGAACCATGTGTTGGCTACTATAAAACCATTTGCCAGACAGAAGTCTAGAATGGCTTCTCATCTTTATTCCTGTTGCCCCACCCCACCCCAAATAATGATTTATCTCTGAAGAAGTCTCCGAAGGGAGACGAAAGCGCTCAGATTTTTCTTATTTTACTTGTTTGGTGTGAAAATAAATTGACTATATAACTTCGCTGGTGGATTCTATCTTTTTGGACTTGTGTGGGAGGAAGACCTTTATTGTTCGTGGAACAGGTTTTTGCTACTTGGTGTGACAATTTTTTGTGCTCTGTGGTTAAGAGTTATAGATTTCTTTTATTTCAGAAATGCATGTAGATTCTCTTATTTTGTCAGCTGCTCAAGTTAACAGTACTAATACTAAAAAGGTGTCCCTTCTTTGACAGGTTCCCAGCTATATTGTGTGGCAATTTTATATTTTTGCATCACATTTCTGGTCCATTTTTCATACAATTGTGGTTTTGTGGCAAATCATTAAAGATCATTAAAGACTGAAGTTAGAAAATAATGGTAGACATTTGAGTTTCGGATTTCATACCCTTCAGAAAATTTATACTAATGCAAGACCTACTATTCTATTAGAAAGTTTATAAGAGCAATATTTAAAAATTGTCCTTATTTTTGGGCCTGTGTCCCACTTCTATGTACGGCTTTGTCCAGATTTCTTGCCCTGAAGTTGAGAGGTATGAGTGTCAGAGCCATCACCGTCAGCCAGAGACATTTCAAATTGTGACATACTTGTTGCACTCCACTCCCCCATGTAGTGACTCTGGATGTGTCCAAGCAAGGCAAGGAGCAGTTATGCAGTGTAAGTGTGCAGAGCATTCTCCCATCCAAGGTAGACACAAGTACAACAGTGGCTTTTCATCTGTCCTTGATTTTGAAGAGTGTTCTGGTTTTCTATCATATTTTTATACTGTTGATTTATGCTTCCTATTATTCAGAAAATGCATGCTGTCGCAGTGCCCTGTTCCTCTGTGTTTAAGTAGCAATGCTTTAATGACCATCAGGTAAGCTTGTCGGAGATTGTAAGATGCAGGTAAGCTTTAAAGAGCATACTGTTAAATAATTTCCAACATTGAAAGCCTTTTTGTTGTTGCCATGGAGAGAATATTTACATAACTAGATAATGTATAAGCCTTAGGTACTGAAATGTAGGTACACATGTGAGAGATGCAACCATATAGCCAAACTGGAGGCTAAGCTCTCTCAACTCAGTACTGGTGTAACCAGTCAGGAGGAGAAGGAAACCACACTCACTAAAATTCCAGTCTCACATAGACCTACCATGACAGCAAACCAGACACATAAACACACAAAAACATACTTGGAGGCTCTAAATAAAAATCTGCCTAAGCAGCAGAGACCTCCAAAGCAGACACCCAAGCAACCGCTACCCCAAAACAAAACACATGCAACACATAGCTCACAAAGCCAGTGTGCCAAACAGTCACAGCACTTAAGGCTAAACAACACACCTGATACACTTGTAATAGGTGACTCGATCATCAGGCACACTGACGTCCCGCTCACCAGGCTGAACAAGGAGAAGGTCACGGTGAGCTGCCTGTCGGGCCCTAGGATCCGCCACATAACACAAGCACTCAGGTCACTCCAAGGCAAGTACAAATATGACTCAGTCATTGTCCATGCTGGTGTGAATGACCTGAGATGTACCTCCCTGGACTACATGAAAAGAGACATAGAGGAGCTCTCTGAGCATGTAGCCCAAGCCGGTATGACCCTGACCTTGAGTAGCATCTTACCCTCACCAAGAATGATGCCACAGTATGAAGACAAGATTATCAATTTCAACAATTGGCTTAAGTATTGGTGTCATTCAAAGGGGATCCAATGCCTGTCAGCTTGGGAGGACATGCTCGACAAGCCACGATTCTTTGCTAGGGACGGCTTGCACCTGTCACCCCTGGGCTTTCGGATATTGGCAAAGGCTCTTGCTACCCCCATAGTGCCTTTTTTAGGCAAGGCTCAAAAGACAAACCCACCTCCATAGGTATCACAAGGGATAAGAAACTCAGAGTAATGCTACTCAACGCCAGAAGTCTAAACCTCAAGATGCAAGCACTCGAAACTCTCCTTAGCATGGAGAACATCGATATCTGTGCAGTAACAGAAACCTGGTTCAAGGCTCTCGAGAGCACCCCAGCACTACCAGGTTATACCTCATACCATGCTTTTCGGCCCCAAAACTTGGACCGAACCATAAAAGGAGGGGAAGTATCAATATTCGTCAAAGATACCCACACCTCCAGGTTGGTGGCACAGCACGAAGCATCAGAGACTATCCATGTGCAACTAACAGTGGGTAAAACTGCCTTCCAGTTTACAGCCTGCTACAGACCACCCTCCCAATCCCAGGAACCCCACTCGGCCTTCCTGAGAACACTGGAAAATATGAAGGTCTCTCCAAACACCATTATATTGGGGGACTTCAACTACCTAACCATAGACTGGGAGCATTACTCTAGCTCCAACACCCTAGCCCAAAGGTTCCTAGAATTTATAAACTCAAATGTTATGGAACAACTTGTTACCACTCCCACAAGAGGGGAAAACATACTGGACCTGATCATCACCAACATGGGGACTCTATGCTCCAGACCAGAAGTGTATCCCTCACTGGTAAGATCAGACCATAAACTAATCTCACTGGATATTCACATCCCGACCCCACCCCATGCCCAGAAAACCACAGTGAAAAACTTCTCTAAAGCAAATTTCACACTCCTCAAAACCGAGGTGGAATCCTTCAAAGCCCTCGGGCCTGTGGATAATACGGCCCAGACCGCAAAATCCTTTATAAACGCATTCTATGAGCACCTTCAGGAATGCATGGATCATGCAATCCCAAATAAAACCAAGACCCAATCCTCCAAAGGCAGACGTCCTGTCTGGTGGACCCCAGCCATAAACAAACTATACAATAGAAGGAGGAAGCTACTACATGATAGAGCAAAATCCCAAAAAGTGAAGGCATCTCTGATCAGTATTAGCAAAAAACTATGGGCACTCATAAAATCGTCTAAGGCCAGCTTCGAGAGAAAAATTGCACAGGAAACTAAGGATAATCACAAGGCTTTCTTTAGTTATGTTAGGAACCTGGGTGGGAATTCCCAGATATGCTCAGAATTAGTCCAAAATGACAAAAAATACACCAAACCCACAGACATTGCCAACATCCTAGCTGACAGGTTCAGCGCAAACTTCTCCCCCCCACCAAAAGGGCTAATATCTATCCCAGCAGAGTGCTGCCCCCCTGACATCTCAGATGCTCAGGTAAGAGCTGCCCTCTCCAAAGCAAGAAACACAGCATCAATGGGACCAGACGGTGTCCTGGGCTGCGTCCTACATGAACTCCAAGAAGAGCTAAACCCAAACCTAAAACTACTGTTCAGTCTCAGCCTTACTACAGGATATGTACCCAAAGAGTGGCATACAGCAACAGTAGTCCCTCTCCACAAAGGTGGTGCCTCAACGGATCCTGGAAACTATTGCCCCATAAGTCTCACTAGCTTGGTCTGCAAAGCTATGGAAAGGATCATCATGGAACTTATAAATAAAGATATTGGGGACCTACAGACACTGGATCCTACCCAGTTCGGCTTTGTTAAGAGCAGATCCTGCCTCTTAAACCTGGTCGATTTCTTTGAAACAGTCACCAAGGCCATTGAGAAGGGGAAGGTGTCCACACAGCCTACCTGGACCTCGCAAAAGCCTTCGATACAATACCCCACTCGGGCATTATAGATAAGCTCACCAGCGTAAATATAAACCCCTATGTCACTAGATGGGTTGCAAACTGGCTCAAGGACAGAACCCACATGGTTAGAATAGCTGGAGCCATGTCAGAATCCAAACCAGTTACAAGTGGCATCCCACAAGGCTCAGTCCTGGGACCTCTCTTGTTTGGTATATATTTCTCAGAGGTACAGACCAACATGGAAGGACTGTGGCTGACCAAGTTCACAGATGACTGCAAAATGGGCACCATAATAGACTCTCCAGCCAACACAAGCATCCTCCAAAAGGGCCTCATAGAAACAGACAACTGGTGCCAGAGCCATGGCCTCAAGCTAAATGCCAAAAAGTGTATAGTCATCCCCTTTGGCAAAAACAAAGTGCCCACAAATTACCACATAGGTGGTAATCCATTAAGTACAGAAGAAGTAATTAGGGATCTGGGGACCCAAGTTGATAGCAATCTCTCACTTGACAACCACTTGGCCAAAGTGGTTAGAAAAACATTTTATATAGCCCACCTAGTCATGAAGGGATTCACATCTAGATCAGGGGAGGTCATCGTGCCTCTTTACTCATCCCTCATCAGGCCCATAATTGAGTACAATGCCCCTTTTGGGATGTACCTTACCAGACACCTGCAGCAACTGGAAAGACCTCAAAAGTACCTCACCAAGAGGATCAAGGAGCTCAAACAGATGCCGTATGCTGCCCAGTTAAAGAAACTCTAGCTCTACTCAGTGGCATACTGCCTGCTCAGAGGCGATCTGTGCCTGACGTATAAAGCCATGTCCAACCCGGAATTAATGGACATGCTGCACCTCAGAAAATCCAAATCCCATCGAGCTACGTGCTCGAGGGACTTGAACCTCAGCACTGAAATAAATAGGACATGCTGGAGGGACAGATTCATAACCCAGAGGCTCCCTTCACTCTGGAATAAAATCCCAGTCCAGGTTAGGCAGAGTCCCTCATTGACTCTCTTCAAGAGGAATCTTGATGAGTGGATGGGAGATCGTAGGTTTACCCGGGTATCACTTCTGTGTCACTGTTAGACAGAGGCACAGTATACTAACCTCGAAAAAGGGCATAGCAAAATTAATTTAAAATGGGTGGCGAAAGCCATACACACTCTGGCTAGGCTTATAAATGCCCTAGGGCAGATAGCCTAGTATGAACTTATGAACCTATGAACCTATGTATATGACAGTATTTGTAATAAAGGACAAGATTACAGTATTTTCAGAAGCTCATTACATTTGTTGGAGATGTGCAGTCATCTTTGTAGGCTTTACCCGTAAACTAAACTGCCAAGCTTTTGCGTGCCTTTGCACGAAGTTGCGCATAGCGCAGCATCGGGGAGCGCCGGTTAATCAAGTGTAAACTATTCCTGGCTCCGCAAAGTCTGCTCTTCAGTTTTTCCCTTAGAGCTGCTCTAACTCTCAATCTAAATATTCTGTTCTCTATCTAAAAAGGCCAGCACTTGCTCCTAAAAGCATTCTACATAAGTAAAGCACTTTTTAACAAAAAAGAGAGCACTACATCCACCTAAACTCCCCTTGAGTACCCATTCCCCTATAGGTCCTTTCTGACTCAGTTACAAGCAATCCTTTACACTATTATAGCATGTCGAAGGGTCAGTTGCTGGCGTCCTCTCCAGTTCAGCTGGTGAATCTGGGTATCTTGAGGCAATGAATGTTACAACTGCCTCATGTACACAGACAACCCTCTCTTCCTCCCAACAAATACAAATATATGTGAGAGATGCAACTATATAGCTAAACTGGAGGCTGAGCTTTCTCGACTCAGTGCTGGCAAAGCCAGTCAGGAGGTGAAGGTAACCACACACACAACAAACCCAGTCTCACATAGACCTACCACAACTGCAAACCAAACACATAAACACACAAAAACATACTCGGAGGCTCTAAATAAAAATCTGCCTAAACAACAGAGGCCTCCAAAGCAGACATCCAAGCAACCACTACCTGAAAACATAACACATGCAACACATAATTCACAAAGTCAGTGTGCCAAACAGTCATAGCCTTTAAGGCCAAACAACATGTCTGATACACTTGTAATAGGTGACTCTATAGTCAGACACACTGACGTCCCGCTCACCAGGCTGAACAAGGAGAGGGTTACAGTAAGCTGCCTGTCAGGTGCTAGAATCCGCCAGTTTAGCTATATAGTTGCATCTCTCATTTAACAGTGAGCTGATCGAAGGAAGGACACTCAGCAAACTCGGAGCTACAATATATAACATTAAGTATCCTGTTTTTTGTTTATTTTGTTCTTTATTTCTTTGTTGTTTATAGCACTTTGTGTACTGTGTATTTTTTTAGCTAGTTTCACTGTGTGTGAGGTATTAACTGGAAATTGTCCACTCTTATTAAGCATCTGTTGGGTTGTTTGTTTCTGATAACTTGTTGCAGTTAAACTCTTTTTTTTTCTAGTGGCTCCTTTAGCTGTTTAATACTTTCATTTAAAGGCTCACCGCTGCTTTTCAGCTGTGAGTAACATTTCTGCTGTTTGTTTCCCACCCTCCCTGTTGGTATAGTGTTTTTATAGTTGGTGGCTTTGCAGTTGCCCGCCCCTAGTGTAAATTTGATCTGGGACCCTCCTCCCAGTCTAGTGTCATTACCTCATTCTACCCAGTACAGGGAGAGCATTTGAGAAGGCCAATCAGCTTAGTTTCTGCTACTCCTTTCTCTCTTTCCTTTCTCTCTTTCCAAAAAAAAAAAATGTATCTGCTTTTACTGTATTTGTGTTTTTTCCTACTTTATTTTGCTTTTGCGTCATCTTAAAAGTACTCAATTGTATTTATTACTGCTTGGTGTAACTCATTGTAAGCCTTTTAGTTTAAGCACCTGGGCTTCAGACCAGTTTTACATTAGGAAGGTTTGTGGTCTGCACTGTAGCGGCAGAACAGGTAGCTTACATCCTTCTAAGTTGGGAACTGCTGATTGAGGGCTCAGTGTCTGTTATTCTAAAAGTGTATTCATTCTGGTTAAAGCACTTGGGCTTGAGGCCAGTTATTTTACATTAAGAGGGTTCGTGTTCTGCACTCTTGTGGGAGGAGAGGCTGGACTCTGTCCTTCTGAGCTGGGAATTTCTGGTTAAAGCTTATAGTGCTTGCATATTTGAACTGCTTCTTACTGAAATTGGTACACCTTGTTTGCTGTAGCATAGACTAGATCCAGGCCTGCTGAATCTAGCTTTGTTTGTATAACTTGAGCACTAATCTAGGCATTCTTTAAAGTATTCAGTTGTATTTATTACTGCTGGTAGTAACTTGATTAAAGTGTAGCTATCATTTCTAAGTCTTTTGGATTAAGCACTTGGGCTTCAGACCAGTTGTTTTACATTAGGAAGGTCTGTGGCCTGCACTGTGGTGGCAGGACAGGTAGCTTACATCCTTCTAAGTTGGGAACTGCTGATTGAGAGCTCAGTGTCTGTTATTCTAAAAGTGTATTAGTTCTGGTTTAAGCACTTGGGCTTCAGGCCAGTTATTTTACGTTAAGAAGGATTGCGGTCTGCACTCTTGTGGGAGGAGAGGCTGGACTCTGCCCTTCTGAGCAGGGAATTTCTGGTTAGAGGCTTATAGTGCCTGCATATTCTAACTGTTTCTTACTGAAATTGGTACACCTTGTTTGCTGTAGCATAGACTAGATCCAGGCCTGCTGAATCTAGCTTTATTTGTATGCTTGTTGTTTGTTTATTTCCCTGAAATGCTAATTCCACCTAAAACGCGGCCTTTTAGCACTTCTGTGGATCCCTAGTGATATCTGCATTGCTTACTGTACTTATTTCCTTGTTTCACTTTTGAAAAAAAGTTACTGTTTGTCGTTTTTGCATTTAAGTTACCTGTAACACATTGCATTTAAGTTACCTGGCACTTGCTCACTAAAGCAATTATATAAGTCAGCTCTAAAAAATTAAAAGCACTACACCCTCACAAACTCTCCTTGAGTACCTTGTTCCCCATTTGCCCTTTTTTTCAATTATAAAGGAATTCCCAATACTATTCTAGCATGTCCAAAGGTCAGTTGTCAATCTCTTCTCCGGTCCAGCTGGTGAATCTGGGAATCTTGAGGCAATGTTACAATTGCCTCATGTACACAGACAACCCTCTCCTCCTCCCAACAAATTCCAACACATGTGAGAGATGCAACCGTATAGCCAAACTGGAGGCTAAGCTCTCTCAACTCAGTACTGGCGTAACCAGTCAGGAGGAGAAGGAAACCACACTCACTACAATTCCAGTCTCACATAGACCTACCACGACAACAAACCAAACACACAAACACACAAAAACATACTCAGAGGCTCTAAATAAAAATCTTCCTAAGCAGCAGAGACCTCCAAAGCAGACACCCAAGCAACCTCTACCCCAAAACAAAACACGTGCAACACATAGCTCACAAAGCCAGTGTGCCGAACAGTCACAGCCCTTAAGGCTAAACAACACACCTGATACACTTGTAATAGGTGACTCTATCATCAGGCACACTGACGTCCCGCTCACCAGGCTGAACAAGAAGAAGGTCACGGTGAGCTGCCTGTCGGGTGCTAGGATCCGCCACATAATACAAGCACTCAGGTCACTCCAAGGCAAGTACAAATATTACTCAGTCATTGTCCATGCTGGTGTGAATGACCTGAGACGTACTTCCCTGGACTACATGAAAAGAGACATAGAGGAGCTCTCTGAGCATGTAGCCCAGGCCGGTATGACCCTGACCTTGAGTAGCATCTTACCCTCACCAAGAATGATGCCACAGTATGAAGACAAGATGATCACTTTCAACAATTGGCTTAAGTGTTGGTGTCATTCAAAGGGGATCCAATGCCTGTCAGCCTGGGATGACATGCTCGACAAGCCACGATGCTTCGCTAGGGACGGCTTGCACCTGTCACGCCTGGGCTTTCGGATATTGGCAAAGGCTCTTGCTACCCCCATAGTGCCTTTTTTAGGCAAGGCTCAAAAGACAAACCCACCTCCATAGGTATCACAAGGGATAAGAAACTAAGAGTAATGCTACTCAATGCCAGAAGTCTAAACCTCAAGATGCACTTTTCGAAACTCTCCTTAGCATGGAGAACATCGATATCTGTGCAGTAACAGAAACCTAGTTCAAGGCTCCCGAGAGTACCCCAGCACTACCAGGTTATACCTCATACCATGCTTTTCGGCCCCAAAACTTGGACCGAACCACAAAAGGAGGGGGAGTATCAATATTCGTCAAAGATACCCACACCTCCAGGTTGGTGGCACAGCACGAAGCATCAGAGACTATCCATGTGCAACTAACTGTGGGTAAAACTGCCTTCCAGTTTATAGCCTGCTATAGACCACCCTCCCAAACACAGGAACTCCACTTGGCCTTCCTGAGAATACTGGAAAATATGAAGGTCTCTCCAAACACCATTATATTGGGCGACTTCAACTACCCAAACTTAGACTGGGAGCATTACTCTAGCTCCAACACCCTAGCCCAAAGGTTCCTAGAATTTATAAACTCAAATGCTATGGAACAACTTGTTACCACTCCTACAAGAGGGGAAAACATACTGGACCTGATCATCACCAACATGGGGACACTATGCTCCAGACCAGAAGTGTATCCCTCACTGGTAAGATCAGACCATAAACTAATCTCACTGGATATTCACATCCCAACCCCACCCCCTGCCCAGAAAACCACAGTGAAAAACTTCTCTAAAGCAAATTTCACATACCTCAAAACCGAGGTGAAATCCTTCAAAGCCCCCTGGCCTGTGGAAAATACGGCCCAGACCGCAGAATCCTTTATAAACGCATTCTATGAACACCTTCAGGAATGCATGGATCATGCAATCCCAAATAAAACCAAGACCCAATCCTCCAAAGGCAGACGTTCTGTCTGGTGGACCCCAGCCATAAACAAACTATACAATAGAAGGAGGAAGCTACTACATGATAGAGCAAAATCCCAAAAAGGGAAGGCATCTCTGATCAGTATTAGCAAAAAACTACGGGCACTCATAAAATCGTCTAAGGCCAGCTTCGAGAGAAAAATTGCACAGGACACTAAGGATAATCACAAGGCTTTCTTTAGTTATGTTAGGAACCTGGGTGGGGATTCCCAGATATGCTCAGAATTAGTCCAAAATGACAAAAAATACACCGAGCCCACAGACATTGCCAACATCCTAGCTGACAGGTTCAGTGCAAACTTCTTCCCCCTCTCCTCACCAAAAGGGCAAATATCTATCCCAACAGAGTGCTGCCCCCCTGACATCTCAGATGCTCAGGTAAGAGCCGCCCTCTCCAAAGCAAAAAACACAGCATCAATGGGACCAGATGGTGTCCCTGGCTGTGTGATACATGAACTCCAAGAAGAACTAAACCCGCACATAAGGCTGCTGTTTAATCTTAGCCTTACTACAGGATATGTACCCAAAGAATGGTGCACAGCAACAGTGGTCCCACTCCACAAAGGAGGTGCCTCTACAGACCCTGTAAATTACCGCCCCATAAGCTTGATGAGCCTGGTCTGCAAAGCTATGGAGAGGATCATTATGGAACTCATAAACAAAGACATTGGGGACCTACAGACATTGGATCCTACCCAATTCGGCTTTGTCAAGGGCAGATCCTGCCTCTTGAACCTGGTCGACTTCTTTAGTTATGTTAGAAACCTGGGTGGAAACTCCCAGATATGCTCAGAATTAGTCCAAAATAACAAAAAATACACTGAACCCACAGATATTACCAACATACTGGCAGACAGGTTCAGTGCAAATTTCTCCCCCCTCCCCCCCCCAAAGGACAAATATCTATCCCAGCAGAGTGTTGCCTCCCTGACATCTCTGATGCCCAGGTGAGAGCAGCCCTCTCCAAAGCTAAAAACACAGTATCAATGGGACCAGATGGTGTCCTGGGCTGCGTGATACATGAACTCCAAGAAGAACTAAACCCGCACATAAGGCTGTTGTTTAATCTTAGCCTTACTACAGGATATGTACCCAAAGAATGGCGCACAGCAACAGTGGTCCCACTCCACAAAGGAGGTGCCTCTACAGACCCTGGAAATGACCGCCCCATAAGCTTGACGAGCCTGGTCTGCAAAGCTATGGAGAGGATCATTATGGAACTCATAAACAAAGACATTGGGGACCTACAGACATTGGATCCTACCCAATTCGGCTTTCTCAAGGGCAGATCCTGCCTCTTGAACCTGGTCGACTTCTTTGAAACAGTCACTAAGGCCATTGATGAGGGTAAGGCAGTTCACACAGCCTACCTTGACCTTGCAAAAGCCTTCGACACAATACCCCACTCGGGCATCATAGACAAGCTCACCAGCTTAAATGTAAACCCCTATGTCATAAGATGGGTTGCAAACTGGCTCAAGGACAGAACCCACAAGGTCAGAATTGCTGGAGCCATGTCAGACTCTAAACCAGTCACAAGTAGCGTCCCACAGGGCTCGGTCCTGGGACCTCTCTTGTTCGGCATTTATTTTTCTGAGGTACAAGCTAACACAGGAGGATTGTGGCTGACCAAGTTCGCAGATGACTGCAAACTGGGCACCATAATAATTGATTCTCCAGCGGACACAAGCATCCTTCAAAAAGGTCTCATAGAAACAGATAACTGGTGCCAGAGCCATGGCCTTAAACTAAATGCCAAAAAATGTATAGTCATACCCTTTGGGAAGAACAAAGTACCCACAAATTACCACATAGGTGGTAATCCATTAAGTACTGAAGTAATCAGGGACCTAGGGACCCAAGTTGACAGTAACCTCTCATTTGACACGCACATTGCCAAAGTGGTTAGAAAGACCTTCTACATTGCCCACCTTATCATGAAAGGATTCACATCTAGATCAAGAGAGGTCATTGTGCCCCTTTACTCCTCCCTTATCAGGCCCATAATTGAGTACAATGCCCCATTTGGGATTTACCTTACCCGACACCTGCAGCAGTTAGAAAGACCTCAAAAGTACCTCACCAAGAGGATCAAGGGTCTCAAACATATGCCATATACTGCCCGGCTAAAGAAACTCCAGCTCTATTCAGTCACATACCGCCTACTCAGAGGCGATCTATGCCTGACATACAAGGCCATGTCCAATCTGGAATTAATGGACATGCTCCACCTCAGAAAATCCAAATCCACCAGAGCCATGAGAACAAGTGATTTGAACCTCAACACAGAAATAAATAGGACGTGCTGGAGGGACAGATTCATAACCCAGAAGCTCCCCTCACTCTGGAATAGAATCCCTGTCCATGTTAGGCAGAGCCCCTCACTGACTCTCTTCAAGAGAAATCTTGACGAGTGGATGGGAGATCGTAGGTTTACCCCGGGGGCCATCTCTGTGTCACTGCTAGACAGAGGCGCAGTAAACTAAATCCTAAATGGGCACATTATCCTCATTCCAAGGGGTGGCGAATGCCAAACACACTCTGGCTAGGCTTATAAATGCCCTAGGGCAGATAGCCTAGTATGAACCTATGAACCTATAATCTATCATGTGTGGTCCATAACTTGTGCAGTAATCCCTTAAGCAATTTATCATGAGCTTGTTTCTTGTTTGCTGTTCATTTTTTACTTTGATCATGTCTTCCCCATGAAACAAGTAGATAGTTGTTGTCAGGCAGCAGGTCTTTTATGGATAAGAAACATTTTTACAGGTGGGGGTATCACAGAGATTGCTACTTTCAGCATGTTACTTGGTAATTTTATAAAGCTGGATATAAATTATAATTAGAACTGCAGTGCAAGGAGAAGTGGTTTGAGTTGAGTGCTGCTTGTTTTTTTTTATACTTTATTTTGACTGGCATTCCAGTAATGTATTTAAAAAGTAATTTATTTTTTCATGCCTTACAACCTTTGCATTTCCATCTAGATATTAAGTAAGCTGTCATGTAGCCAATGCATTGAAATATTTTTTTCTTCTGTACTTCATTTTGTCTTGATTGGACTCTGGTAATGACAGTTTGGCACCCAAGGCAGCGTATTTAATTAAAGTTCCAGTTGTTGTGGTTCTGAGCATAGCGTCACCCCTTTCTAGTTGGCCACACCCCTTCCCATTGGCCTCACCCATTCAGCTGTCTCCTGCAGCCCTCTTTAATTTGAAGTCACCAGCCACCACTGCTATTAATCCATTGATCCATTCCTTTTTGGGGCCAAATGGAACTGGGTTCTAATACAGGTGTATGTAACACTTTCAAATGTTTTTACATTTGCTCTGATTAACATTGCACAAACATGGTGCTTGAAGGTGTGCAATGCTGAGCACCATATTTGCATGATGGTAAGCATCAAACACACCTACAGACAGTGTGTGCACTCCCAGTAAATGTGATAACTTCAATAGGTGGGAAAAACCTCATTTTACATTGGTCTTGATCTGTGGCAGGCATGGCTGGAGTGCATGGAGAGGGGATGAGATTTAGTGTTCAAAGATTGGGTGTCCAGGAGTCCAAAGTGTTTGTTGGACTCCTAGTAAAGGAACATGGGCCAAGGCTATTGCAGAGAGATTATTCTGGATCAGAGTACAAGTCAGAGGCATGGGATAGTCTTTCCCAGGCTGTGACCAGTGCTACCAGTATCCCTGCACTGATGAGCAATGTAGATACCACTGCAACTACCTCCAGAGGAGGAAGAGGGATACCCTCAACCATTGGATCGAGGAATGTAGGACTGAGGGCACCTCACAGATGTGTAAGTATCAGTTACAGAGACTACTTGTAAAATAGCCAGGACTTGTATTCATAATGGTATTTTGTTCTGTTTTTTTTTTCCACAGCTGTAACAGAGAGAGTACTGAATGTGAAAACCCATTCAACTACATTGTTCTGGTTTAAGCTCAGTTAACTGGATCTGCTTTATATTTGGCATCTTTTGCCAGAGGTATAGAGTGTTTCTGTTTGAATCAAAGCCATCCAAAGCTAAGAACAGGAAATGAAGCTTATTTTGCATTTAATCTGCACTTTTTCATCTGTATTTTCCTGTTTTACAGCATTAATTTGTGCCTTTTTGACTGTTTTTTACTGTTTGTGTCTACTTATTACCTGCACTTATTTTATACTGAAATGTTGCTTAGCATACACTAGATCCAGACTTGCTGAATCTAGCCTGTTTTTCATACACTTGAACTCAAATCTATCATTTTTACATTAAGAAGGGCTCCCATGCACCCTTGCGGCAGAAGAGTGCGGATATACCCTTGTCTGAGCTGGGGATTTCTGGAGGAAGGATCATTGTGTGATTTCCTAGGGTCTGTATCATAAAACTGAATGTCCACAACAGCGAACACCTAAAGAGCAACACATAAATGCCAAACTACGAAAAAAACGAAGGACCTAAATATCGAAAACTGGAATGCCAAACGCAGTTTAAACAACAACAGTGCCACACAGGTAAGTAAAACATACACAAACAAACTTCATTAATCACATTTTTGCAGGAGGGCAATCCCCCCTGCACCCCCGATGTGGAGGGCTTTGCCTCCCAAACACCCCCCTACTTATATATGCCAACTTCGAGATCACACTACAGTGGGGAAAAGGATATATTTCCTCTTCCCCACGATCACCCTGCTGGCCATGGGAATACATTTGGCGTTCAGGTTTTCGATATTTATGGCCTTCGCACTTTTCGTACTTCGGTGTTTATGTGTCGCTCATTAGGTGTTCACGGTTGTGGATGGTAGATCATCTAATATAGACCCGATTTCCTATTAGCAGACTAGTTTAAAATTGTTTTAATTTTATCTCTATATAAACCTCATGTTTGCTTGTAGTTGAGCATCGTGCAATGAGGGTTAGCGATGCCTTGTATAGAAGCAAACACCTAGAAATTATTTTTTCCCTAGACACCAGCCAGTGAAACCCTCCCAGCTTCCCTGCTGCTCTGTGGGCAACACAGCTGAGCACTTCTGCACTGCAGACAACTCGGCTGAGCACTGAGCAGCATTGCCCCACTATTTATCCATGATCTTCTATAGAATAAGTCCCCTTGTTAATCCTAGAGCAAGAGCTGATCTAATTTACCCTCTCACTATTTAGCACTGAAGAATTACCTGCTACTATGGAAAGTCAATTTCCCAACACTTCTCCAGCCAACCTGATTGACATGGGCATCCTGAGGCAATGTAGCAATTGTCTCATGTATACTGACAACTACTTTCTCCTAAAGCAAACTATACCATGACAGTAGACTCAGTCCTTTTGCATAACAATAAGCAAGACATCAAAAAGGTTGTCAGTGCACATACATCTCTCTTCACACAATATAAGGTCAGGGCACATAAACCCACATATGCGGAGGTACATGCTAAGAGCCTACCAAAAGACTAGAGACCTCTCAAGTGAAACAACCTACACATACTGCTACACAAGCAGAATCCACCACTACGCATAACAAAACACACATATCAGTGTCTCAACAATTAAGACCCAAGACAAAATGCCTCAAAATCTAATGTCCTAGTCAGAGGTGACTGAATAGTGAGACACACAGATGTCCCGCTCACCAGGTTGGACAAGGAGAAGGTCATAGTCAGCTGCCTGTCAGGTGCCAGAATCTGTCACATCATGGACATACTCAAGTCACACAGCAGCAATTACTATTATGATTCTGTCAAAGGACATATTGGAGTGAATGACTTGAAATGTACCTTTCTGCACTATATGAAGAGAGACATGACTGAACTCTCAGATTATGTACCCCAGGCAGGTATGTCCCCAGCCCTAAGTGGCATTCTACCTTCACCTAGGATAATGCTACAATACAGACAAAAAATGATTGGTTTCAATAATTGGCTTAGCTTCTCTTGTCACTTCAGGGGGATCCAGTATTTGACAACCTGGGAAGACATGGCCAACAGACCATGCTGCTTTACCAGAGATTGCCTTCACCTGTCTCCTCAAGGCTTTTGAATATTGGGAAAGATGCTTGACTCCCCCATAGTACCTTTTTTAGGCAATGTCAAAACAACAAAACTTCTGACGTAAAGAAATCCACTAGAGGCAAACTCAAGGTCATGCTGTTTAATGCTAGGAGCCTAAACAGTAAACTGCCCTCCCTGGAAGCACTCCTCACCTTGAAAGATGCTGACATCTCTGCAGTCACTGAGACTTGGCTCAAGGCCACAGAGAACACCCCAGTCATACAAGGCTACAATGCCTTTCACATGTTTAGACCTCAAAACAAGCGTGAGAGAACCAAAGATGGAGGTGTAGCCATCTGCATTAAATCCAAATACACAGTGACACCAGTAAAACAGTATGACTTTCTTGAGCTACTGTAGATCCAAATAACTATAGGCAAAATATCCTACCACATCATTGCTAACTACAGATCCCCACCATAAAAAGATAAAGCACACCGCCTACCTGGACTTGCTAGACCTGCTCAGTATATGGCCAAACACCTTGGTCATGGGAGGTTACAACTATTCTTCCACCAATTTGGCAACTTGCATGAAACACAAACATGTTTGCTCTGAGGTTCATGGATTTTGTTACTTCAAATTCTCTAGAACAGTTGATCTGCACCTCCACAAGTGGCTCAAATGTCTTAGACCTCGTGCTCATCAGCATGGGGGTCACTGCACAACCCTTGTGTGTTTCCGTCCCTGGTAAGATCAGACCATAAATAAGTCTTGTTTGAAGTAAAGATCAGACCTAATACCCCTGCAGGAGCAAAAAAAAAAAGAAACATTTCTTAAAAGCAAACTATAGTCTACTAAGTGATAATATAAAAAGCTTCAAGGCCCCTACTAACACAGCTAACAATGACTCCTATGCAGAAGAGTACACAAATGCCCTTTACAGCTACTTAAACAAATGTATTGACTCAGCTGTACCTGACAGGACTAAAACCAAGTCCTCCTGTAAAAACAGGCCACAGTGGTAGACTGTAAGTATAAATAAGTTATATAACAAAAGAAGGAAACTTATAGCTAAGAACAAGGGGAAACTTACTCAACAGAGGAAGAAAACCCTCCACGGCTCCAACAAGGAAATCAGATATCTTGTAAAGGCCTCTAAGGCTAGTTATGAGACTAAATTCACATTCTTAGCTAAAGACAACCAAAAGACATTCTTTAGCTATATGAATGCCCATCTGTGTGCCAAGCTTATAGTGTGGATGGTACCACTCACACCGAACTGGAGGAAATTGCCAACCTGCTAGTTGACAGATTTGGCAGTAACTTCACTCCCCTCTCTCCAACAGCCATACCTCAAAGCATTCCTGACACCATTCCTCTACAGAGAAGCACTTACCAAGTCCAAAGCATGGCCTCTATGGGGCCAGATAACATCACTGACTGCTTACTAAACAGTCTAAAAGAAGACCTAGTGGAACCACTTGACACTTTCTTTAATCATAGTCTGAGCACTGGCTTTGTTCCAGCAGAGTGGAGAACAGCAACAGTAATCCCCTTGCAGAAAGGGGTTCCATCAACTGACCCAGGAAACTATCGACCCATAAGCCTAACAAGCTTTATCTGTAAAGCCATGGAAAGAATCATCATGGACCTCATCAAAAAGGGCACAGGCAACCTTCAAACTCTTGACTAAACCCAGTTTGGTTTCATCAATGGGAGATCTTGCTTATTAAACCTGGTGGACTTCTTTGAGAAAGTCACCAAAGCCCTGGATGAGGGCAAAGCAGTACATATCGCATATCTTAATTTAACCAAGGATTTTGACACAATCCTCCACTCAGAGATCATTGACAAACTTGCCCAGATGGAGATTAACTCATATGTCACTAGATGGATAGCTCACTGACACAATGCACACTGTCAGAGTAGGGGAGTCCACTTCCACCAGTAGACTAGTTATTATTGGGGTACAACAAGGATATGTACTGGGCCCTCTACTCTTTGGAATCTATTTCTCTGAGGTTCAGGGAAAAGTAGATGGCCTGTGGCTTACCAAGTTTGCAGATGACTGTAAACTGGGTGCAATCATTCAGTCCCCAAGTGATGTAAACATATTACAAATGGGGCTGATGCAGACAGATGATTGGTGCCAAAGGCATGGACTAAAATTAAAAGCAAAAAATGCCTCATTATTCCTTTTGGCAAAGAAGTAGCCCCTGCTAATTATGATATAGATAGCACCCCTCTAAGCGCAAACCCAGTGGTATACTCTGTATTATACAGGTTGCTGAGAAGTGACCTGTGCCTGGCCTACAGAGCAATCTCTGACTCTGCCCTAATGGAAATGCTGCACATCCAAAAATCAAATGGGTCAAGAGTTACTCACTCCAGGGATCTCAACCTAGCCTGTGACATTAACAAAATATGCTGAAGAGAAAGATATATCCCCCAGAGATTGCCCTCCTCTGGAATAAGCTCTCACTTCACATGAAGCAGAGTTCCTCAATGACATTATCTAAGTGCAGCCTTGACAATTGGATGGGTGACTGTAAATTCAAAAGCAAAACCAGACTTCCATACATACGCCAGGTGCAACAGCTCAAACAACACTGAATAAACACCAAAAAAAGCTGGCCAGCAGTCCAAGAGGGTCACAAATAAAAATTATTTTATTATTGACATAGCCCAGTACAAAATAAACCATTTTTTTGCCTAATAGCCTTCAACACTGATGAAGGCTATGGGGCTGAAACCGGTGTGTTTATTT
The DNA here is from genome assembly GCF_019279795.1 of Protopterus annectens. Lineage (NCBI taxonomy): Eukaryota > Metazoa > Chordata > Ceratodontiformes > Protopteridae > Protopterus > Protopterus annectens. Next base: position 1,566,233,373 of record NC_056733.1, on the reverse strand, counting down.
TGTACTGGGCTATGTCAATAATAAAGTGATTTTTATTTGTGAGCCTCTTGGAGTGCTAGCCAGCTTTTGTTGGAGTTTGACTGTAAATTCACCACGGGGGTGGCACCTATGTCCCCCATGGACAATGGCAGTTGGTGCTGATCATAGAATCTGTCTGCTAACAGCCATCTAACTACAGTCAATTAGGGTACACTGTTTATTTTACATGGCAAGGCTTGTAAAGGCCCTAGGGCCATTAGCCTAGTAATCCGCTATGAACATATGAACCTATGAACATCATGTGTTATATTAGAGGCATGAGATTAGTGGTGGTATTATTCTGATATTGTCCATGATTGTAGTTAGTTATTGTAATGTTTTCCATGATCCTTTACCTGTGGCCATCTTGCTGGAGACATCTGCTGAGAGTACGCTCATTTCAGGCATATCAGTTTGCACAGCTTCACAATATGCACCCTATCCCAATTGTATGTCAGATCCCTGATAGATGTCTTCTGCATTATTCATGTAAGGATGCTTATCTCACACAGGCATATTTCCCATTGTTATGTCACCTTGTGTGTCAGACACTGACAACACATTTTTAATGTACAGTCCGCACTGTACCATATAAATATGTGCTTGGTGTTGCTGCTACAACCATCTTCCATTGACATGCCCTCCTCTGCTGTACATGATGGAGTTTCACCTGTCCTCTTTACCTGAGTTCATCTCTATAATTCATCTGTGTGTCCCTATTCAATACATACAATTCCCCTGAGTGATCATACTACATGGCAGTTCTATGTCCTGTTACAGATCATTAACACAGCTTCAGTACAGAATGCCAGGAATAGGATATCACAATACTCTGTAGTGTAGGCATACTGTCCTTTACTGTGTTTGGACCATATACTTTGCATTCATACCTCTCAACTGTCCAGATATTCCCAGGATATCTAGATGTTTTCCTTATCAAATTTGTGGCTTTCTGCCATATCACTGGAATGATATCTACACTGACGTAACTTGATATTACATACATTTCAGTGCATACTTCTCAACTGTCCTGATTTGTGTAGAATGTACAGATTTTATCTCAAATTTGTGATCTTTCCCTCATTACATTTTTGTTTTCTGGCAAATCATTGGTATGTCATTGTGGAGTGAAGTCAAAAACTAATGATTGACACTTGAGTTTCAAACTTCACGCTTTTTGCTTTTCAGGCAGTTCATGCTAATGTACAACCTATTTATTCTATCAACTTTTTAAGTTTGGAAGTGAAATATTAAATATCTGTTTCTATTTTTTGGGCCTTTGTTCCCCCATTATGTATGCCTTTGTCCCCATATCTTTCTCAAAGGGGGTGACAGGTATGTTTGAGTTTCATTCTACTACACGTCTATGTGATATCTATAGCAGTTATGTCCCTATTTCTGATTAAATGTCCCTGCATTATGTTGGTCATTGTGGAGATATGTTGAACTAACAGATTCACAGCTATCTGTGAAACCCTGGCAGTCATAGTGGCATTCTGCGCAAATCTGGGGCCCGTAAGTGCTCAGTTTTGCAAGGAATTGATATCCGTAGTTGCTTACATGGTTTCCTGACTAGCAACACTGTTTCCAGCCACAAAACCTAGCTTAGGCATGCTGCACCTCATTAATATGCATTGCACACTGCCGCTTACCATGCACCATCGAGCTAACATAAACTCCTTGTAGGCTCAGTACGAAGCCTACACAGAGTTTATTGAATTTTGAGGATTCTGTTACTCTATGTTATGTACTAGTAAATGAGTGTTTCTACTCCAGAAAAAGAGACTTAAACCACATGATACTCTTAGTGCTGGGATGTCTATACTAAGCATTATGGTAGAACAGTGCACACATGTGCAATAAGCAACTGAAATCTCCTACTATGATGATGTTAAAAGGATTTACTATCATATTTTTGAATGGAACTCCATCGATTTCACTTTTATCGAACGCGGAATATCGAAAAGGTTATGTCGAACTCCAAAAGCCAACCTAGGAACGGGTTTTAACATGAGTCGAGATAGGGGAAAGGTTTGTAGTTCATCAATAGCAGTAAACACCTATCTTGACCCATGTTAAAACCCGTTCCTAGGTTGGCTTTTGGAGTTCGACATTACCATTTTTGATTTTACATGTTCGACAAAAGTGCAATCGACAGAGTTCCATTCGAAAATATGATAGTAAACCGTTAAAAGCTAGGGCTCTAGCCCAGAAAGACAAAGACAATTGTCTCTCATGGAAGGGAGAGATTTATAAGGACTCGGAGCTCTTGGTATTTGCCAGCTAAAGAATTTACTGCATCAAAGAGGACCAAGCAGTAACAAAAAGAATATAGTAAGAACATAGTAAAGAATGGATGGATTTACCATGGCCTGAATATTCTGCAGAAGATGGAAACATGAATTACATCTAAGAAGGTATGTGATGTTGAGCCAGTGATTTGCTCTTATTTTGTCTATTCACCAGTGCAAATAAAGTGCACTAAACTTGTGAAAAATGTATTCAGGGTCTTTTACCCACAAGACCTGTCTGCAATATTTCATTCCTGTTTTGCAGTATGCTTCTGTACATACATTTGATATTTGTTTCCCAAATAAGAAGAGAAAGAGAGGGAGAGATTTGTTTCTGCAGCTAAGAAAATAAAAAAGAAGCTTGTGTTGTGTTGCATGAACTGTTACCTTCCTGGTTTGCCCAAAATGGAAAGATTTGTGGAAGGCATGTAAATTATGTTGCAAACCAGTATAATAATGAATTCATCTGTGATGGCCTTTCAAGAGAAGAGTAAAGTAACTGAGAGACAGCTAACTAGTCTCAGAAAAGAGGTGACAGATAAAGATGTTATGCTAAAGGAAAGACCGCTAGTTAATGGACTCTTGTCCTGAGCTAACTAAGCCTGTAACTAGGAAGGTGCATCAGTAAGTAAAATAATATGCTTTTAATTTTGAACAAGGACACAATGCCAAATACTGTTTAATCTATAATGCTATACCTAACAAATAATTCATTTTTAACTGAGCTGCTAGCAATGAAAATATGAATGTCATGCCTTTCAGCTACATCATTTCAAAGTAACATGTTGATAATGAACTTGTACTAAGGGAGATTGATAAAAATAGTACAGTCCGTCTGTTTTACCTGTACCACAAATAAGTGAGCTAAATGAACAGTATAAGAAGGAACTGAAAAGATTATCATCTCATCTGTTACACCTAATTACATATACAGAAATGTATATGCAAATAAGATAAAAATATTATATACATTGTGGAAAGTGAAAATATACCTTATATTGTGTATCCATGTGAATATTGGATCTTTTCTCCCCAGGTCTCTGCTGAGAAATAGTTTCTATCCCAGTCAGACTTTTCCAGTCAACAAAGATAAATCAATAAAAAACAAATAAATAATTACTAGATTCTGAGACCATGGTCACTCTTGTTCATTAAACTTATGTCTGCAAGCATTACAGCTTTGACAAGAGAATGGTATAAGGGATATGTGTTCATCAAGGTTAAATAAAATAACCTATACTGTGTGTGTGTATAGCTCTATATTTATTTATTTATTTATTTAGAATCTGCAGTATTGCATTATGCAGCCTTCCTTCCTAATCTAATGAATGGTTTTGTATAGATCAAGATTTACCTTCAGTTCAAGAGACTGTGGAAATTGTGGGGAGAAAGAGCACAGTTAGATGCTTTGTTGACTTAATATAGTTCAAATAAAATTGGTTGGGCGTAGCAGCCTGGCCCTCTGCTAAAAGCATACATTTCTGAGTATATTCTTAGGGAGGGCAATGGCAGCGTGTCACACTGGTAAAAATGCAATGTCTTGAAAAAAAAAGCGGGGGGGGGGTAGGTGTAGAAACTTCAAAGGAACTCAGATGTATCTTTGGAGAGAAATCAGTTTAAAGTGAAGCACATAGCTTTGATCAGCATAACCTAGTACAGAGTATGCCCGACATCACATCAAGAGACAGAATCCATTTATAAGGATGGAGGAACTGTAGTAAAGATGATTTAGATAATTGTAGCAGTACTCCACCAACTAGTCGCTAATATAAAGCTACTCCATACTGCCTGTGAGAGCTGAAGTTGCTGGTATGAGTCTACCTGTAGGAGTCAAATTTTAGTAATATATTAGTTGTGGTCTCATTTCATAAACTGATCACACATTATTTATTTAATTATGTACTACATCCTGCATAAACCTTGTGTTGCAAGGCTTACCTACTTATTTATTAATTTATTTACATGCATTTATCTGTTTATATTTAATGGAGACTTGGGCAGACTTGAGGTTTACTGCTAGCATTTCCTCACCTAGCCCCTCATGCCATCAAGACTTTCACAAAGCCTTATCCTAGATGATGGCACAAATCTCAATGATTTTTTTCAGTATTTTACAGAGTCATTGATGAGGACATGTGGCATTCTGTGTACACTGTAAAGCCAATCAAAGTTACATGCTTTCATCTAAACTTAGGAATCCAGGAAATACCTCTTAGTGCATAATATACAGCATTGTCAAAATATTCTAGTCACCAAAGCAATGAAGGATGCCAGGGTGGGTACAGAAAGGGGAAAACACATAGAAGAACTCCTTGAGAAGAGCAAAAGAACCTGAACAGAGACCTAGGTTTCCCTGTATAGCAACAAAGGGCTAGCCAAAAACAGAGCAGGTTCTTAAAGAAACAAAATTAGAGGTAAAAGTTAAGGAACTGCCAAAACCAAGAACTCATAGGCATGAGCTGCTTTTTTGTAGATGAAGAAATAAGAGAACAATGGCTTATATCTGTATTCTTTGATGAAGAGACTATACCAGGGGTATGCAACCTTCACTATCAAAAAGAGCAATTTTGGCCCCTCTCCCGTCAAATAAAATTCATCGGTAGCCACAAAACCTATCTGACCCCTAAAATGAAGATAACACAGTATATAATGTTTTATACATACAATAGTTTATACTAAATATAAAAGAACTAAATTTATAAGAGCAATATTTAAAATCCATCCCTATTTTTGTTTCTTTGTTGGAATTGCTTGATTTCTCTCAGAGTGTGTGTGTGTGTGTGTGTGTGTGTGTGTGTGTGTGTGTGTGTGTGTGTTATATTTCTTGACCTCTTTGAACAGGAAATCTGGAAAGCCATAAGTAATGGGGCACAAAGGCCCAGAAATAGGGACAGTTTTTAAATATTGTTCTTACAAACTTAGAACGTTGATAGAATAACAAATTTTACATTCACATTATTTTTCTGAAGGGTATGAAGTCTGAAACTCAAATGTCTGTCTATTTTTTCTGACTTCAGCCCTCAATAATTTGCCAGAAAACCACAATTTTATGAGAAACAGACCAAAAATATGAGGGCAAAAGTCAGGACATTCTGCAAAAATCTGCACAGTTGGGAGGTAACTGTGTGTGTGTGTGTGTGTGTGTGTGTGTGTGTGTGTGTGTGTGTGCATGTGCGTGTGTGTGTGTGTGTGTGTGTGTGTGTGTGTGTGTGTGCATGTGTGTGTGTGGAAAATGCATGTTAACAGAAACCATGTTATTCTAGCGAGTTTCGAAGTTTATAAGAGCAATATTTAAAGTCTGTCCCTATTATTGTACCTTTGTTCCCCTTTATTTGTGGCTCTGTCCAGATTTCTTGTGGTAATAGTTTGAGAGTTAAGAGAGGTACAGAAACCTTTCTGGAATGCTGTTGCAGCCAGGGGATTGCTCGATCACTCTCAGTGTGTGTGGAATGCATGGCAACAGAAACTGTTATTCTAGCAAGTTTCTAAGTTTATAAGAGCAATATTTAAAGTCCGTTGCTCGATCACTGTGTGTGTGTGTGTGTGTGTGTGTGTGTGTGTGTGTGTGTGTGTGTGTGTGTGTGGGTGGCAGAGTGGCCATTATTTTTCAAAGCTACAGGGAGCCACTGCAGAGGGATGGAAGAGCCACATGCGCTCCAAAGCCGCAGGTTGCAGACCACTGGACTATACCCTCAACTTCACAACAGAGAACTGACAAAAGTTTTTTTGTGACTTGGCAGATTTGCAGGATAGCAAAGAAAATGTTACGAAAGCACACCAAGAGCATGGCACATTATGTAGAGCTAAAGAAAACATAACAAGAGTAGGGCGTACCCATATTTTAAGTTGAAAAATGACTTGTATTACAAAGTAAATAAAAATAAGGAAGAAATACTACAACTTTTTGTTCTAAAATCTTTTGGCGTATCTGTGATGTAACTAGCATCCAGGACACTTAGGTATGAACAAACTTAAAGCTAGAATTTAGCAAGGTTTCATATATTGAAACTTAAGACAACAAGAATTGTGACACAGCATGCTTGGAATGTCCTGGTTTCAGAAGTCTGCTGATACCTCTGCATATTACTAATATAAGGACAGCTAAATAAATTAAAGATCAAGGCATATATCTTGTAAGAAACCAATCCTGGGGATTCAGAAAGAACCATAGTCTTAGTAGTAGCAGCAACTGCAGTAAAAGGGGACTGTTTACATGATGTACTGATTTGTTCTTCAGAGATATTAGCTGCAAAGAAGAAATGCCTCATTATTCGCTAATTTACATGCCTCTGATTGGCCTTTAACTACCACAAGTACAGATCATCACTTTTTGTGGTACTTAAAGCTGATGGCCCATGCATTGCATTGGCATGGGCACTCCCCTCATTCACTCACACACACACACACACACACACACACACACACACACACACACACACACACACACACACATGCGAGCATGCACAAATGTGTATGCAGATCTTTCCAGGGGGGTCTACTGTCATTGCCATTTCAGTGCCAACACTCCTTTTCTGCCTCCATGATGTACACTACCAAAAGACAGACAGACAGACCATTCATGCATTAAGGTCTCATTTGCTATACATGCTTCCAAAAAGCCAAACATTATATTAAATTGAAGTAGCTTATAGCCAAAAAATCTGACTTCAAAAAGGCAGATGCTAAGAATTACATCAGTGCCACAGGGTAACATTTATAAGCTATTAAATAAATCACCAGCCATAATCTTTTTGTACTTGGATTAATACAAGCACTTTACTCAACAGAAAACCAGGCAAAAAATATAATCAATATATAATCAAGTAAGCAAATGTACATGGCAACAGTATAACTCCAGATATGCCTAAATGGTCTTATTCCGATTGCTTTGTAGAGAATACTGCAGTCAAACTGTCGTTAAACTCATTCAGTAGCTGCAGACAACAAAGAGATTATTGAGGGTTGAGCATACTGACACTGGGGAAGCACTTGTTCTTTTCTTTTCTCTAAAGTCCTTGTAAAATGATTCTCTGCTTTGAAGTTTGATTAGACTTCATCAAGTTCATGATGTAAAACAAAGATGAAAACACAGTGATCCTGAATTAACTTACTGTGCAAGCTAGAGGTTTTTTTTAAATCCAAGTGGTACTCCAAACAAAAAGGAAAATTGTGGCAGTCCTAATTCAGCAATCCCTGGAAAGCAGTGATTTCAACTCTAAACAGAATGTTTCCCTTGTTAAACCAAACTGTTAAGAACATTAATGAAGTATTGCATGTTGAAAGGAAACAATTAATATGAAAGCAATTAAATTTCCTGTGCACATCTGCACCATTCCTGAAATTAAGTTATACATTTAATGCATTGACTTAAATATACAACTCCTGACATTGAATAAACAATTATAAATTTCACATATCATGGAAAATACACTTCTCCTGACAGCCTTTATCATGCAACATGACTGCAATTGTCTGTGGTAGGCAGGAGGATGGTTGGGAGTCACAATAGTCACTGAGTCAAAGTTCAGTTAATCTGTAACTCAGTGAACTGAAAACATTGAATGTAACTCATTGACTTTGAAAGGACAGTGCTAAATGATCCTGCACCCCCCTCCCGATCCATGGTAGTGCTCCCTTTCCGATTGTTTGACTGGGAGTTTTACTGGGTTTTCATTTCTTTTCTTTTCTCTCTTTTTTTGACTTACAGTTCAAGGAACCTGTGAGTCAATCAATTGATATAGACCTTTTAAGGCTTGCATATTTGAATAACTCATTGTTTTCAGTTATACGCATTACCTAATTTACATGCACTGCTGAAATGAAATTAGGACAAAATGAAAAGCAAGATGGGTTTCCACTGCTAGATGTGTACACCAGGATGTGAACAAATGCAAGCACTGTGGGTTTTTCAGGTCTATATCACTTCATCAAATTACTAATCAGCGAATACTCATTTGTTGAACCTCTTTTTATCAAAGCTGCTAATCATTGACCACCGTTCTATTCAAAATTTTAACTAGGGAAAACCAACGGTAGGCCAACCAAGTGACCATGAAAAAAATCATAAAATTTAAAACCTCCCCAGGTGGGGGGCTATTCCCCCCCCAAATAAACTTAGAGATCACTCTACAGTGGGGGAAAGGGCAAAATACAGATAGTGGCCAACTGCTGGTTTGCCCTAGGAAAAAATCTGGCATTTGATGATTAGTGGCTTCAATAAAAAGAGGTTCGACCTATGAGTATTCACTGATTAGTAATTCAGCAAAGTGATTTAGACCCAAGTTTTTTAAGGGAAGTTAAGAGCAATTCCAGTTCATCACTGAAAACAGCTTAGGATCTCTCAATTGTCCGGCACCTAGTTCATCTAAAAAAGAGTTAATCAAAAGCAAAACAAAGCAGTCTTTTTTATTAGTGTTTTTCTGTGGAGACTCCTGCCCTCACATTTTTTATACAGAAGGTGTTGCTCCTGTCCCACCATACTGAATCTAATCCACACTGAGACAGCTATATCTTTAGAAAACCTTAACTACATATATCGCATTTGACAAAAATGTCAGTCATGAAAGTATTGTATTTTAAGTATTTGACCATCATATATGTGTGATGGTATTCCTGAGAAAATGTTAAGAAAGAAAGGAGATTGATTTTGCAGAGTCACAATCACATTTTTGGATTACTCTCAACTGATCATTGTAGTGTATGAGTGAATTTTCCAAATCTTTTCAGAGTTGTTGACAATGCCCTCTGTGTGGTCATTTTTTATTTCTACCAATGCTTTTCTTCATTCTTTTCTTATGTTTCCTTACTCTCCCTTTTTTACTCACTTCCTTACTTCTATCAATTTCTCTGTCCCCAACTTTCTCTCTAAATATACCACAAGGATGCTTTTATGTCACTTCATATTTCAATTCACGTTTGCATTATACTAACTTACCTTTATTTTTTTTTTATAAAATGGCTAACATTTCTCTAAATATTAAATCGTCATCATCATATAACTTGTATTTTCTAATATGTTCATATTATGTCCAGTTTGGTATATTTATTTATTTGGTATAATTGCTTAAACTGTAGATGTTTTTGTATTATTTTTGAAGATTGTAAAATTATTGTTCTTAAAATGTTTTGTAATACTTTGTAGCTTTTCTCCCCAGGCTTCTGCAGAAAATGGACTCCTACCCAATTAGATTTTCCCAGTAATCAAATGTCAATAAAGCAATAAACCAATAAATAGATAAATGTGACTGTTTTAGATTACAGATGGCAGTTTTCACCAACCAAATGTTTTTTTTCCTCTGTAGGCATAATAAATGCCATACTTGTATTTAAGTACCATAAAAGATAAAATACTGAAAGGTAAATCTGAATTCCTGATTCACAGTTTTATAGTAGCATTTTATAGCAGCACAGGAAAAAATGATTAGAATACACAGATCATGATGCAAGGGGTTCTCCTTTATTATTTTCAGTCTATTGAACAATACCACATTATGAGGGAATTCAATAAAGCCTACACAGAGTGATTTTCCATGTAGGCATAGTAGCATGGCCGCAACACAGAAACTGGCAGCCAAGTGATCCAGTAAACAGTGCAAGGGGGAGTGCACTAGCATGCAGACAAGGAAGTGTCCATCGAATGCAAATCACCTCATAAGCAGATGAAATCCATGCAAATGAGGGCAATTTGTGATCCAATAAGCTGCACGGTACCCATGTAGAGTCGTGTTGGTGTCAGAAATGTACACAGAAAGTAACTGTGTACAGAAATGAAAAAATTAAATAGGGGTTACAAGGTTGGATATTGCAATGTAGAGATGAAAATGGCCAAAATGGCCAAAATAGCCAGTGAGTCCAAAAAGCAATGCAAATTATTATATTATATTTTTTTAATAAACATATTACATTTGTGAGGCATGCCGCAATGCGCAAACATGCAGTTATGCAAAAAAAATTATTAAAATGTTGAAAAACTGAAAATAAGACATTTGCAAAAATAATGCATTATAGTGCCCTGCATGCATAGTGTACAATGGCAGGTTTCAGTGCTTGCTAAGGAGGCAGGTCCTGGAGTAGTGAAGTATCCATGGAATATGCAAGGATCTGTATGCAAATGAGCTGGGGTTACTGAATAGCAAAAATGGGACACTGTGTCCACAGGTAAAACCAGTGCATGGCCAGAATTGTGTTGATGTTAGTAGATAAGGTAGCTGACATCAAAAGGGGGTGTGTCATGCTGTGTTTAAGTGGATTGGAGCTCAGCAGCACCTGTTTGTGCTAGGCTAAGCACAGCTAAGCAGGGCAGTGTGCTAAGTGCTGCTAAACTTTGTTTAGCTGTGGAGCGCGTGTTTTAGCTGGTTTAAGATAAGATGAGCATGTCTGTGCATGGAAGTGTGTCTAAACCGCTGAGCACTGTTTGTACTAGCACCATGAGTTTGCGTGCCATGTCCCAGTGCTTAGCAGTGAAAGAAATTAAAAAAACAAATACAAGAAAATAGCCTGAGAAAGCTAATCAAGTATAAATGATAAGCCCTGTTCCACTGACACCGGGCCATTCAAAACTGTCAGTGATAGCCATGGCAGGTGGAATGCATCATAGTCAGCAAATCACACAGGCTTGCACCTGTAGCACACCACTATAAAGTATGCATACACCCTTCAATCTGATTTTTCCCACATACTCTGTACCATTGGAGTACACACTTGGGAATTTTAACTGACAAAATGATAGGGGTTGCTGATGCTCTGCTACATCTGTATGTGCTAGAGGCTGAGGTCAGTGCTGGCGCTAATGCTGACAATATGCCTAGACTGAGAAGGAGAAGAGTGTTCAGGGCGATGGTAACCTTCCCAGGGCTACATGAGCTGGAGATAGTAGAGCGCTACAGGGTGGACAGGGACATACTATAAGAACTCACCGAGCTTTGTCACCCTCAACTCAGACTCAGAGCCAACAGAGGGGAACCCATCCCAGTGGAAACAAAGGTATATGTAGCCCTTAGAATACAAGCTACAGGTACTTTTAAAAGACTGACTGAGGACATGATGGGGGTCTCACAGGCATCTGCATCCAGGGTACTCCACCAGTTCCTGTATCCCATGCAAACACATGCCAGTGAGCACATACATATATTTACCCTGCACCCTAAGGAGAGGGCCAGCAATATGCATCTCTTCCACAGTGTAGCACACTACCCTGAGGTATTGAGTGCCATAGATTGCACTCATGTGCACATCATAGCACCACCTGGTGAGGAGGGGTATCACTCCATCAACTGCCAGGTCATGTGCAATGCCCAGGGCATTAAAATGAATGTATGTGCTGGCAGTTATTACAACTCCCACATCTGGCATGCATCACAGCTGTACCAGACGTTTGCCAGGGTGGACACCCCATATGGCCATCTACTGGGGGATGCTGGCTATGCACTGGAACCGTGGATGATGACATCATAAGAAATACACAGACACCTACTGAAGAACACCATAATAAGGTACACAAACTAGGAACATCATAGAGTGCATGTTTGGACCACTCAGGTCACTGTTCTGCTGCCTTGATATATCTGGTGGAGCCCTGCAGTACTCTCCAGCCACATGTGCACACATGTTCACAGTATATGTCATGCTACACAATATGATCCTGTGGAAACAGCTGCGGCAGGAACATCAGAGGGAAGGAACACACAGCCTTCCACCAGTGCCAAGGTCCTCACAGCCACAGGGGGATTCAGAGGAGGAACTCCCTGAGCCTGTCCCTGTAGGCAGATGCAGGCATGCCCAGTATGCCCTGGCCTGGCTTAGAGGCAATACATAGCACATGCACTGACATCCTAGGGACCTAGGGACTGACACCACACTCTGACTCACATACATAGTAAAAAGGATTCCAGCCATACCACACAACCTGTACCTTACCATGCATTGGCATATTGGCTGTGTACTGCATGCATCTGACAGAGTCAGCCTTGAAGCACTGTGATCTCAACTGCTGCAAGCACAAGGTAAGTCACTCTTCTTTACAACAAATGTATGGGGTACTAGACTATGGTAGCATATGTATGGACCTGCTGCATGTATGCTATGAAATAGAGTGGGCTACTGGGAAACCTGCAAACAATTGACAGCTATGTGGGACAACAGGAGCTATCTGCCCAATACTAGCTACCCCATAATATGCAGTAGGCCCCAAGGCAGCAAAACCCACTGCACTATGTGAAGGAAATGACAAACAGTGGGGTCATAGGACAAATGGATGACTTTCAGTGCTAGAATGCCCTACCCCTAACACACCCATGTTTTCATACAACTGCAGTAACATTATGTTTGCAAGGTAATAGAAGCAGACCACACAATCTCAGGGTTGTCCCAATCAACCTGGTGATAGGTTCAATTTCCACAATATACAGAGGTCAATGTGCTATGTATGTCTATGGTTGATTGTATCAGGAATTAAACTGCTTTGTCTGGTGGCTGTTGTGGCTTAGTGGGCTAAGTACATTACCATGATTGATGATGTTCATGGTTTGAGAATGGCTGCACCTACTGTTTTGCATGTGAGCTACACCTATGGTAATAGTTCTACAGAATGTCCATATGTCACTATTTTTTATTGCAAGAAAGCTGGACAAAGCCAGAGACAATGGAGGGACAGGGGACCACAGATATGAACAGCACACAGCTCTGGGTAACCTAGATGGTGGCTAGTAGAACAGCAGGTTGCAACAAGTCAGAGTAGCAGCAGGATGCCAAGGCCATCATGTAACTGTGTCAGTACTTACAACAAGTCAGTGGGCACCATCATACCTCTCAAATGTACAGAGTTTTGCAGAATGTCCACATTTTTGCCTCAATATATCTGGTCCATTTTTCATAACATTGCAGCTTTCTGGCAAACTAGTGGCAAGTCAATAAAGGTTGACATTAGAAAATAATGACAGACATTTGAGATGCAGACTTCATGCCCTTCAGAAAATTCATGCTAATACAAAACCTGTTATTCTACCAACTGTCTAAGTTTGTAAAGCCAATATTAAAAATTGGCCCTATTTTTGGGCATGTGTCCCACTTTTATATATAGCTTTGTCCATATTTCTTGCTATAAGAGGTTGAGAGGTATGGGCACCATGTAGCATTATAATAACAATCCAACACAAACTGTCTGATGATCAGAGCAGATATATGGGGTGCAATGCTGGAAATCCTGCAAAACAGGTAAAGTCAGAGGTGTGAAGTCTGTAACCCTATGTGTGGTATTGCATCTTGTACCCCAGTCACAGAATACCTACAACTACATAGAGCTGCAACTCTGGATAAAGCCAGGAACAGGAGTGGGACAAAGGGCCACATATAAGAAGAATGATGAACTAATGGCCACACAAATGTAGAAAATGCAGAGTAGAACAGGTTGTCCAGTAGCATGGGTTCCCTGCTGTGTAAGGAGTCAGTAACTCAAATGTCTGTCAGCAGTTCCCCATATCAATCTATAATGATCTGCCACTGATGTAACAGGAAATCACATTGCTATGTAAATCATACCAGTCATTTGATGAAAAACCCTGTTCAGTCTAATACAATTTGTACACACCCTATGTGTGAGTCAGATATTATGGCCAGCACACAGCTGGGAAATCTCTTGGGTATTATATCGTGGAGGTGCTGGACTGTGTAATCAGGTGCAGCAGCCAACTGGTTGTAGCACACAAAATTCCAGACTGTATAACATGTAGGTCTGGACTGGAGTCCCCTTGTAAGTACTGACGGTCATACTGGGCATGTTCCTACACTTAGATAATTTCATCCCATGTCTGAAGCCTCATCTGCCTATAGAACTGAAATGTCACAATATCTCTGTGCATACAGACAGCTATGTATACGTAACTGTCTCTCCCTATCCCCATCATTAATGATAACCCTTATCTATCAGTATGTGGCACATATAAGATATACATGTATCTGTAGAGTTTTATCCACATACATATATATAGATTTTATATATATATATATATATATATATATATATATATATATATATATATATATATATAGACCCGTGGTGGTGGTGCTGCGGTAGCATTGTCGCCTCACAGTAAGACGCTGTCCAGTTCAATTCTCAGCTAAGAGTGTCTTCTGCGTGGAGACATGCGTGAATGGGCGTACCTTCATTGAAGGTTGTGCGTCAGGCCTGGCAAGCCGGCACGTAAAAATCAACTGCCAATCATTAGCGTACCGGAGTTCTGCTGTGGCGACCCCTAACCGGGAAAAGCCGAAAGACACAAACACACACACATTATATATATATATATATATATATATATATATATATATATATATAGAGAGAGAGAGAGAGAAAGAGGGGGAATGAGAGACACACACACAGAAAGATATAGAGTGATGTAGTGCTGCAGTCACTTGCACACCAATTACCAGTGGCACATGCAACTAGTAAGGTGAGCTGTAGTGTGCATTAGTAGGTAGGAGTTCTAATCTCCCATCAGCCACCTTGTGTGTGTGTGTGTGTGTGTGTGTGTGTGTGTGTGTGTGTGTGTGTGTGTGTGTGTGTGTGTATATAGATATTCCACTTACAGCGGCATACAGATGCCCAACACGCCTATGTCTGTGCAATGTTCAATCATTTTATTGCCTTGTGTCTATTGTCCTCCACAACAGTGGCCTCCTTGTCAACAACTGCTGATGTCATCCACCCCAACAGCAATGGCAAACACTCTCCAAACACATAAGCTCTGTGGTACATGCAATATGTACGTAGCACTATACTCAATACAACTAGATAGGTAGGGGTTATAATCTCAACAACGGCAACTCTGTAAGTGTGTGTGCGTAAGTATATCCCCTTGCAGCAGTGTGTCTGTCTTGTCTATGGTGTGTGCAATGCTAATACATTTTAAGGCCCATGCCTACCTATTAACCCCCACATTGGCATACTTTACAGGGCCTGCTGATGTCATCCACCATAGAAGCACAGTGAGAAACTCTTCAGACACAACAGCTCTGTGGCGCATGCGATAAGTACATAGTACTATAGTGTATATAACTAAATAGGTAGGGGGGTTTTCCTGTCAAAACCAGCAACTCTGCAAATGTATGTGTGTGTGTGTGTAAGCATATCCCCTTGCAGCAGTGTGGCTGTCTTGCCTGTGTGCATCTGTGTGATGGTTATACAATTTTAAGGGCCAGTTAACCCCCCCATTGCCAATCTTTCAGAACCTGTTGATGTCATCCACCAGAGAAGCATGGTGAGAAACTCTTCAGACACAATAACTCCATGGTGCATGCAATATGTATGTAGTACTATAGTGTATATAACTAGATAGGTAGGGATTCTACTCTCAGAACTCACAACTCTGTGACTGTGTGTATGTAAGCATATCCCCTCAGAAGCAGTGTGGCTGTCTTGCCTGTGTGTGTGCAATTATGGTTATACAAATTTCAGGGCCTGTGCAAACCTGTTAACCTCCAATTGGTAATATTTACCGCACCTGCAGATGTCATCCACCTGAACAGTAGTGGCAGACACTCCAAAAACACATAAGCTCCATGGTGCATGCAATATGTATGTAGCGCTATAGTATGTACAACTAGACAGGTAGGGGTTCTACTCTCAACAAGAGCAGTTCATGAGTGTGCGTGCATGTACATATATCCCCTTGAAGACATGTGACTGTGTTAGGGTTGCCACCTGTTCCACTGTGCGAGCTGCAGTCCATGTTTGACCAGGTGTGTTCTGTGAAAACAAGAGTGTAAGGCAACAAACATTTCATACATTATTCTAATAGTTGCATAAAACAGTCATATTACATCACAAACACCTACATGCTATGAGAAATAACATAATCTAGACAAATGCTACAAAAATAAGTTATGTTGTCAAAAACAGTGAGGTTCTGTTCGTTTCACTCACTGTGGGTATCAGTAGCCCTGCCAACTCTCACTTTATTACCAAACCCACATTGGGCATTTGATAAGGTGGCAACCTAGTCTGTCTTGCCTATGTGTGTTGGCAATATGTATACATTTTGGGGCTCTGTCAATATCTGCTGCCCCTAAATACTTCGCATGTATGTAGGCATGAATGCTACCCACCACCACCTAAATTTGTACGTACTGACCAAGTTTGTGGACAACTGTAAGTTGGGTGCTGTTTGTTATTGACTCCCAAATTATGTTAACATACTGCAAGAGGGTCTTACATCAACTACAAACTGGTGTCAAGGTCCTGGCCAAAAGCTAAATGCAAAAAACTGTATCATCATACAATTCTGCAAAGACACGACACTACTGTTTACCACATCAGCAGCAACCCCTTAAACACACAACCTGTTTTGGGAGACCTGGGTATTCAGGTTGATAACAAATTTGCATACAACCATCATGTAGAGGCAGTGGTCAGAAAAGCCTTGTATGTGGTTCATCTCATAGGTAATGAGATTGCATACAGAAAAAATGTGGTCATTACCTCTATAATCCTCACTCTGTGCACCAATATTTTACTACAACTCCCCATTTAGTATGTACCTATCTGGACATCTGCACCAACTGGAAAGGCCATGGAAATACCTCACAAAGGTAATCCATGGCCTCCAACACCTGTCCCATGCAGACAGGCTCAAATCAGTATTGCTCCACTTGGTATTGGACAGGTTGCTCAGAGGTGGGCTGTGTCACCCCTACAAGGCAATGTTGGACCCTGCCCTACAACAGCTGCCCCATATCTGTAAGTCTAAACCCTCACGTATTACTTGCACAACAGGCCTGAGTCTGATATACGACATCAACACAACCTGCTGGTGAGACAGGTTTTTCTTCCAGAGGCTGCCCTGTCTCAGGAATATACTTCTCATACACTTCAAACAGAGTACCATGTTGACCCTTTTCAAGCGCAACCATGGTGAGTGAATGGGAAACCACAATCCTGTCACAGGGGCCCCACCTGTGTCCCTCATTGACAGGGGCAACAGTTGCTAACTGGTGTTTCTTTCTGGGGATAAAATAATGGCTAGCTTTGTATGTGCCCCATGGACATTACTCTAGTAACCTCCTATGATCCTATGAACCTATGATCCTACTAAACTCCCAGTTGACATGTATCATGAGTAGCATATTGTGTCATGGGGTATGCATGCATGCAAGATTATGCTGTCTGCCCCCATTGTCCCTGACACAATGTTCTACACCTATGCACTTAGGTAAACATGCACATATACAGCCATACCTTGGCTGATTCACAATTCTACATTGCCACCATGCCATCCTGAGCCACTGTATTAGCAAAAGCTCCCCATGGCATAGACTCACAGACCCCTGGAACAGAAACAGAAAAAGGTGTGGGAGACAACAGTCAGTCAGCAATATTGCCACTGATGCAGCATCATGGAACAAATGTGCATACACTCTGATGTGTACTCATGATACATGCCAGCAGACAGCACCTTACAGGGCATAACACTACTACACTACAAACTGTCATTAAATGTACTATAGTCACCCGGTGCATCAGACACACATTTCCATGTCCCTGCATTAACAGTATGGATGACAGGGATATGGCACAGGTAACATCACATGCACATGGTGTGGTGTGGTGTTGCCAAAAGCCTGGGCTGTGCTACACAGTTGATATTCTGTGTGTGAGTCTGGAGGAGTGCTGGTCAGCTGGGCCATGGAGAGGAGCTGTATGTGTCTGCTGGTGACTTGCATGTGACAGTGATGTGTGAGTGTGTGCATATGCACAGTCAAGCCATGTGCTAGCCTTACACGAGAGTATGTTGGACAGCTGTGGACTGAATATGGCAGAATGTGCAGTTTGCCATCTCTGGCCATGAACATGGAAACTGGCTTTGCCAGGAGTGGCACTGGCACCACCATGCCTGGAGTCAGATGCAGTACTACTTGCTGACAGTGACTGGTGTCTGCTGGGACTGTCTCCCTCATGGGGCTGCCCAGGACCACATGCCCATGGCTGACACATTGTGGTGTGGACAGCAACCCTTTGTAGTGCTGGTGGTACTACCACTATCGGAGCATAACTGTGCATGGCCACATGGACTTTCAGCTGATGGTGGTGCTGACCTATGTCCATGTGTCTGACGCCCTAATTCCACCACATGTTCCAGCACATTCAATGAATGGTTAAGGACAATCTCTCACCCCACTGTCTGTTCCCTACATCAGTGAAATGATGCATGGAGTCACCAATGCTATGGATCTAATCACGGATGCCAGACAGTGATGCTTCCATAATGAACCAAAACATGCGTTGAGTGACTCATGATGTGACACCTGTGACAGGTGGTGGATGGGCAGTAGTCCTCCTTTGAGCACCCCTGTCAATCTGCCTCTGTGGGACCTCACCAGCCCTCTGACTATGGCTAGTGTCTACAGTCACAGATGCCATAGTTGCCACACCCTCCTGTTCGATGCCACCACCATCTGACTGTCCAATATCTGTGGATGCAGGGGACTGGGTATGTGTGGGCATATTGACTGTCTGTGGGGACATTGTTGGAGGAAGTGGGATGTCAACCCTGGGACAGATTCATCCCCAAAGAACCCCACCTGTGCCTCACTATGGTCACCATCATCAGAGTCTGATAAGACACTGACATCAGGTTGTGAGCGGGACAGACTCCAACCCCCATGGTCAGCTGTGAGGAGAAAGACAACATGACTACATTAATACATGCACTATTATGTCTGCTTATCCACACACACACACACACACACACACACACACACACACACACACACACACACACACACACACACACACATACAGGTGAGGTGCCACAACTGCATTATACATATCACACCTTATACTTATGCACAACACACAAGCAGACCACAACAGACACAGACAGGACAGGCACTTAACAACATGCAGTGCAGCTATATCTGGTTAATGTTGCCAGTACTATACACCTGTGAGATAAACGACATGTCAGTGTATGTGATGGACTTTCACCTAAAAAACAGTGCACCTGCCTCCATCATACTATTGCCCCCTGTATGGTAGACTGCATACACCTTCATAAAAATATGTGCAAACATGTTACAGCTCCTGCAAATATGCTACTGTGATTAGCAAGTGAATGCACTATAGTGAACCCCTCCACAAATGAACATACAAGTATTGTACTATGGCTAAGCTGAACAGTTGTGCCCAATGCAAACTGGCAGCCCTTAACATTCCTATGCTACAGATGAGCCATAAAAAAACAGTTTCACACTTGCCAGATACAGGATATTGAACTCTGGCCACACCATATGTACCTATGGAATTTTGGGGAAGAGGTATTGTCAGCAAACACAAAGGTGGCACTGTTATAGGACAATATGTGCATATAACAACATGTTATTTATTTTATTTATTTATGACATTTGTTTACCAGGAAAGTCCACTGGGCTGATGAGAGCCCATTTTCAGTGGAGGTCCAGGGAAAAAATCTCCACTAGATTAATGCAATAAGGAGAACTACTTTACATTCCAGAGGTAACTACCACAAGGTGGTTACTATACTTACAAGACTTACTACAAAAATGAATGATACCAGTAATGAGGTACAATTTACACAGAAAAACTGCTTCTTACATAGAAAAACTGCATAACAGTACAGAGGTGGCTACCGCAAGGTAGTTACAATATTTACAATGGTTTCTACCATACAATAAATCAGTGAAGTGGTACAGCTTACAGTTATAATGCTACTATAAGATATCAGTGCAGTGGTACAGCTTACTGCTACAAAATGTAGTAGTATGATTAAGCAACATGACAGAAATGTGATTTTAGAGGCAGCAAAGATCATAAGTTAATTAAGAAAAGAGCAATACAAGGAGTGCTAATAAAGGAGAGAGGGTTAGGCAACAGCTTTAGAGAAGGTACTGCAGTTGCAAATCCAGTTAGAAAGAAGATGATTTTTGGGGGCAATTTTGAATTTGAAGGGGTGCTGCTCAGAATAAACAGAAGAGGAGAGATCATTCCAGTGCCTGGCCATAGTCCAGGAGTATAAAAGTTTGCCAACTGGAAGGTTTGGTACATGGACTTGAAGTAAGTTTTGATTTTTTTACCTTAATGGCCTAGTGGGGGAGTAAGGGGTAAGTAAGGAGCTGAGTGCAGGGCAGTCTTGTGGTTTGTATATTATTCGATGAGAAGTAGTTAGTTGGAGATGTAGCATGAAATGTGGGAATTCGAGCCAGTGGAGATGTCTTACGGCTATACAGTAATGGGTATAATAACGACAGTTAGAAGCAATTTGGCGATTTTGTTATAACAGAATTCTAACTTCAGTTTTAAAGAAGACTGTAGGTTAGTTAGTAGAGGAGCACCATAGGTTAGAGAAGGAAGCAGGTAAGAGAGGGCTAGGGCTTGTTTAGTAGCAGGGGAGAGGAATTTATAGTGCCTGTATAGGAGGCCAATTTTTTTGTGGGTTTTAGAAATGTTGGATTGGATATGAAGATCAGATTTTAGATTGTTGTCTGTTATAACTATCATGAGTTTGGTATTAGCCACTAGTTCGATCTTTATGGAATTCAATGAGAAAATGTTAAAGTCTTGGAAATTGATAGAAGTATTCTATTTAGGGGTGAACAACATAAGTTTTGTTTTTTTTTGGAATTTAAGGACAGGTGATTTTGGTGGAGCCAAGATTCAACAGTAGAGAAAGCTGTTTGGGTAATTTATTGTAGGATGGTGGGGTTACATGCAGAACAGACTATGGTTGAGTCATCAGCATATTGGACTAGGGAGGAGTGAGGTAAAGCTTGGTGTAAATTATTATTGAAAATATTAAACAGGAGGGGGCCAAGAATTGAGCCTTGGGGGATACTGGTAGGGTTGTGGAGGTATGGAGAGATTAAGTGCTGCCATTTGATGGCGTGTTGTCTGTTATGGTGATAACTTTCAAACCAGGCATGGGATGAAGAATACAGCCCAATGGAAGAGAGTTGAGAAAGAAGGATGGAATGGGATATGGTATCAAAAGCCTTTGATAGATCTAGAAAATGGTAGATGCTATGTGGCAGAGTCACGGATTTTGTTAATGATATCTACGAAGTATAGGACAGCAGTAGAGGTACTGTGGCCAGGACGGAATCCATGTTGTGTTGGGGAGAGGATGTTGTTATTTAACAGATAGTTAACTAATTGTCTTTTGATACATTTCTCAAAGATTTTGGATATGGGGGAAAGAAGAATAGGTCAGAAGTTAGAGATGTCGGAGGAGAGGCCCCCTTTGTGGAGGGGTAGGATAATGTTTTTTTTCCATAAAGAGGGAACATAAGATTCTTGGATTGACCTGTTGATTAGAATGATAATTGGATAAGCTACTGAATCAGTGGCAATCTTGAGAAATTTGGCAGGAATGTTGTCAGCTGAGTTGGAGCAAGGTTTTAGCTTTAGTAAGAATTTTTTAATATATGAAGTAGAAATAGAGGAAAGGTTAAATTCTGTACGGGTAGGATGTTTTTCTTTATTTTGAGAGAATACTGTTGGGAATGTGCTACATTGAGGAAGGTGTGAAGAGGAGGGTGAGTTATGGTTTTGATTGCTAGGAAGAGGGGATGAAAAGGAGGCAGTGAGATTAGCTATTGTATCAATGCAATAAGAGTTGAATTTGAAGGCAATAAGGTTGGGTGCCATGTTGGGGAAGGGACAAGGGTTGGTTTTAGTGTCAGGGTTTAAAAGATTATTTATAGAGGACCAGAAGAGTTTAGGGTTATTTTTCCTGTTTGATTGTAGGTTCATGAAATATTGTTGCTTGTCTTTTTGGAAAAGTTTTTTTGGATTGGTTGCAAAGTTGTTTATAGTGGATAAGATTAGTGGGGTTATTAGAAGTAAGCCAAAGCTTCCAGGCTTTGTCCCTGTTTCACATGATTTGTTTTGTAGTTTTAGAAAGCCAAGGGGTGTGTTTTGATTTGATTCTAATGGATCTAGTAGGTGCCAGGCTGTGGAGAATACTAAGAAAGGAATTGTTGAAATAAAGAAGGGCATCATCTAGTGGCAGGGTTTTGAGACTGTTCTAGTTGTAAACTTTAAGGATAGTATTGAAAGTAAGGGGGCAGAATTTGCTTAAGTTTTGTATTTCTCTAATATTTTAGGTTTTAGAGAGAGATGTGCTGTTACAAATAGTATAGGTTGGGAGGTGGTCACTAAAAGAATTTGCAAGGGTACCGGCAACTTGATATTTGGAGGGGTCTGAGACTAAGATCCAGTCTAGAATTGAGCCCTTATTATTTTTGAAGTTATATCTAGTAGTGGAAGTAATTAGTTGAGTAAAGTGGAACATATTGATACTGTTGGGAGATTGGATAGTGGAAATATCTGCCCAGTCAATATTCATGTCACCTAGTATAATGCTTTCATTTTTTTATTGTCTGTGAAATCCAGGAAATAATGTATTCTAGAACTGGGATGTTATTCCCAGGAGGAATATAAATAGTTATAATACAGAGTTTTTTTGAGTTGAGCTCAAGAAATGATATTAGGATTTATGTGTTATGGAATTTAGGAATAGTATTGGGAAAGGAGCATATATTAAGTGTGCTGGGATAAATTAGGGCAACACCACCTCCTTTTTTGTGTTGTCTGTTGACCCTGATTACACTGAAATTTGAAGGAAGGAATTCGGAGTCTTGGATGCTTGGTTTCAGCCAGGTCTGTCTCAGTAGCAGCTATGATGTAAATTCTATTAAGAGTTAGCCAAGCATGAAATTCAGAGGTTTTGTTGCAAATACTTTGGAAGTTAATGGTGGTTATATGGAGAGATTTATGGGGGGAGGGACCTGGGTTAGGATGAATGTCTGCTGACCATATCAAGGAGGAGACAAAGTCAAAAAGTTTGTAAAAGGAATGCTTTAGAGTAGAGAGAAATGAGGTAAGGAACTGTGCTAGAGTATTATGATTGTAGGATAAATAAAAGTTAGTAGTGGGCATTTGGGGTTTACTACATAAGAGTGGAGAATGAGGGTAAAGGCTGGCAGAGATATGGAAATAGGAGTGACCTTTGTACACTGATTGTGGGGGTGTTGGATTATGTATGGGGATTTGGGAGTAAGGCCCTAGTGCTGTAAGGGTAATGACTAATAGCACAGCTAAGGAGAAAGGTAGTAAGTCAGGGTTGTAGCTAGGGAAGACATTATAGGAGGTGACTTTAAGAGAGAAGAGATTTAGCAATTGGTGTAAGGAAGAATGGAATGAAATAGTAGAAATGGAAAATGTGGAAGTAGAATATATAGTAGTTAGATGGGTATAAAGGTGGGAAGAATAGAAGCCTGTGGTGATATGGGATTATGGGAGGAAGTGGGAGTGTTGAAGGAGAGAATAAATGTAATTGTAATGGTGGTGGGTGGGAATGGGGGGTAGGGTAGGGGAGCGGAGTGAGCCTGAGCGTAGCAAAGGGTGAACGGAGCGGGAAGCACCAGCCACTTTCATGCAATAGAAAAAAAAAAAAGAACCAGAAATACAGCCTGTAAATCCAGGTATGCCCAGGAGGTGGGGAGCTGCTGGGTAAGGCTTTGCATAATTATGTTCTTAGAAGCAAGGCTTCCCACATGTACAGTAGAAACTGTGATACTGACCACATTGCTTACATTCTGAGTATGTGTGCACACGTGTGTGTTACAAACCCCCCCAAATGCAGATTGACCTGACATCTGTGTACATGCATGCAGAGGCTGCCACTATGACTGTTACAGTATTAAAGTAATGACCACAGGAGGCTTACCTGGATGCTCCACTGCTGTGGAAGCTGTGCCACCCACCTCCACAATGTATGGGGTAATGGATGCTTGTAAGCTGGTGGCTGAACCCAGGTTTGCAAGAAACTCCTCAGTGGCCGAGAGTGATTGTTGTGTTGCAGGCCCTCCACCAGTGCCAGCATGGTCCCTGGCCACAGCTGCGGCCCTTTGCCATGCAGCAATTATCACATTGGTGGTCCGGTGTTGGTCCTACTCATAGCTTCTGACCTGTAGCTTGACATGATTTACTGACGCAAAAAGATCTGCCCACAGTGTAGCACATTGTTCCTGCATATGGTGACTCCTTGACAGCAGGATGGCATGATGCAGTCTGAGGTCAACTATGACTTCATTCTTGGCTTCAGAAAAAGGTGGGTTCCTCTGTCTGTACATCACTCCTGAAAGACAAGAAGAGGGGAACACTTCACAGGACCACATACATTGCTCTCCATTATGTACACACCTTGCACATCCACATTTGCCAGCACTATCCTCCGCTAACTCCCACATCATACCCCATCTCTCACCACAGTATGTATGTGGCTATCAGCAATACAGTGGCAATACATCATATGTTTCCCTCAACATCCTGCTGTTTCCTGCTACTTGCTGCATGTTCTCTAAGGAGTTCAACTGCATCTTTTCTGTTGCACCTATTACTGCTTGTTTATAACTACATTGCATGCGGTAGTGTAAGCCTCCTACTTTTCTTTTAAGCACCTAGGCTGTAGGGTTGTCCCTTTCATTTCCCTGGCCTTCCTCCCTCAGATTCTGACAAATATGGCTAGACAATGTCCTACAGTTGCCTCTGCCAGTGTGGTTGATATGGGCATCATAACACAGCGTAGCAACTGCCTTATGCACATGGACAACCATCTACAAACACCACCAAGGAACAGAATTTGTGAGAGATTATTACATTAGGAACCTACTGTCCATGCTCGATCCCTCTCAAGCTCATATATCTGGCACTGAAAAGGTTGTCAACACAATCAGTACACCTCACATACCATTCACATCTAGACAAAACACACCCACATATACAGAGGTCCTCAACATAAACACCCCCAAACAAAAGAGGCATCCGAGGCAGAAACAGATGCAAAATCCACAGCCCTGCACACCACATACCATGCATAGGCACACACCTGTGTTCCACAGCCACTAAGGCATCACCATAAATCAAACATATCAGTCATAGCAGATTCCATTATGAGACACAGAGATGTGAATCTCACCAGGCTGTATATGAAGAAGGTCACAGTTACTTGTATGTAAGGTGCCAGAATCTGCAATATCACATAAACACTGTGACTCTCAACAACAGTTACTGTTATAGTCTGTCATAGTCCATGTTGGTGTGCATGATCTGAGACATACCACCCTGGACTATATGACGTGACACATGATTGAGTCCGCTATGTGCCCCAGGCAGGTATGTCCCTAGCCTTAAGCAGCAGTCTGTTGTCACCCAGAATGATGCCACAATACAATAAAGAAATTATTGACCTTAACAATTGGCTTGGTTTCAGGTGCTATTCCAGGGGGGTCCAGCACCTGACAGCCTAAGATGATATGATCAACAGACCATGATGCTTTGCCAGAGATGACCTTCATCTGTGTCACCTGACCTTCAGACTTCTGGCCATGGTTCTTGTCACCACCATAGTGCCTTTATTAGGAAAAGTGGTAATGTTAAACCTAAAAACATGAAACTGTCAACAAATCACAAATTGAAGGCCATGCTGCTAATTGCTAGGAGTATGAACATGAATCTACACCCATTGCAAGCAGTGTTAACCCTGAAGAATGCTGACATCTGTGCATTGACAGACACATGGTTCAAGGCTGCAGTCAGCACCCCAGCCTTACATGGTCACCCATTCTATCATATAGTCAGACCCCAAGGTGTCTGCCAAGGGCAAAGGCAAGGGACATGGGGTTTCAATCTATATGAAAGATGTACACACTTCCAGGCTGATCAAACAGTAAGACACACAGGAGATACTCCAGGTAAGTTAACTATTGCCACAAACCCTATTCAAATCATAGCTAGCTACTGGCCCCACATGTGACCAGGAAGCCCATTCTGCCTACATGGACCTGTTCAACTCTATCAGGATTTGACTCTGTACTCTGATCCTGGGTGACTTTAAGTACCCAAACATACATTGGAAGAACTCATGCCAACACACAAATGCCCAGAGATTTATGGAATTTGGCAATGCAAACACCTCGGAAGTGCTAGTTGCTACCTGCACATGAGGTGAAGATCTCTGGGAGTTGATAATAGACAACTTGGGTAACCACTGCAGCATCCCTACAGTATCATCCTCCATAGTAAAACCAACCATAAAATAGTTACATTTGCAGCCACCATCTCCCACAATACCCATATAGCTAGGGTCAGACATTCAAACATCTCCAAAGTTGATTATAGCCTCCTGAATGATGGTATAAACAGCTTCATAGCCCCCCCTCTGTAGGAACTGGCACCAATATCCACAAATACACCAAAGCACTATATATGCATTTGTATAGATGCATGGAGTCAGGTATACCTGAAAGGACTACATCGTCCTCTGCAAGGATAAGTAAACCTGTGTGGTGGACATCTGCAATAAATACACTCTATAACATAAGTGAAATATTGCTGTCCAAGACCAAGGAGGAGCAGGTGCCAAATGTGAAGCAGTGCCCCCTTAGCCTGTAGAAGCGAATAAGATCACTACTGAAATCCTGTAAAGCTAACTCCGAGCCCACATTGGTGACATCCATTACAGACAGTCATATCTCCTTCTTCACATATGTCTACAACCTCAAAGGAAGCACCCAGACCTGCTTAGACATGGTGGTCAGGGACACCAGATATACGAGTGCTGTAAATATCCCAAACATGCTGCCTGACAGAGTCAGTGAAAGCTTCACCTCCTGTCCCCCCCATCAGTACATCAGGACATTCCCAGTACCTCCTCCTTCCCCTTATATCTAGGGAAAAGGTCATCACTGGCATCTCAAAGTCATGGAATACAGCCTCCATGGGACCCAATGACATTGCAGGATGCACCTTACATGACCTCAACCATGAACCTGCAGCACCATTAGGCACTGTATTCAACCAAAGCCTGAACACTGCTTCTGTCCCAGCCAAGTGGAGGACACCCACTGTCATCTGTTTACACTAAGGTGGAGCATCCACCAATCTGGCACATTATAGACCCATCAGCCTAACAGCCTGATCTGCAAGGCCAGAAAACAGATTATCATGAACCTCATTAACAAGGACATTGGCAACCTCCACACACTCGATTACACACAGTTTGGCCTTGTCAATGGGGAATGATGTCTGTTACGGTTGGTTGATTTCTTTGATACAGTCATCGAAAGCATGGGTGAGGGGGAGACAGTGCACACTGCCTATCCTGACCTGGCCAAAGGCTTTCACCGTATTCCCCACTTGACCATAATAGATATAGTATATACTCTCAACTAGGCATCAATCCATATGTTCAAAAAAATGAAAGTAGGATTCAGTTCCACAGTAAAATGTAGTACACTAACTTTATGTAGCGCCTCGGCCACAGCAGCCTTCAAAGAGTACAAAATTACAAAAAACACATTCCCCTATTTATACATCATCAACAGTCATTCAATCCATATGTTACCAGATGGGTAGCACACTGGCACACTGACAGCACCCACCT
The DNA here is from genome assembly GCF_019279795.1 of Protopterus annectens. Classification (NCBI taxonomy): domain Eukaryota; kingdom Metazoa; phylum Chordata; order Ceratodontiformes; family Protopteridae; genus Protopterus; species Protopterus annectens. Next base: position 1,566,205,610 of record NC_056733.1, on the reverse strand, counting down.
ACTCAATATAGGGGAAGCAACCTCAAGCGGTAGACCCATAACTAGTAGCAAAACCCAGTGTTCTGTCTTGGGACCTCTATTATGTGTGATTTATTCTTCTGAGGTGCAAGGCACAACCATTGGCCCTGGCCAACCAAGTTTGCAGAAGACTGGATGCTGGGTGCTGTCACCAAATCCCCTAGTGATGTGGACATCCACCAAGAGGGTCTCATGCAGACACATGAGCGGTGTCAGACACATGGCCTCAGGCTGCACAACACAAAATGCAGCATCATCCCCCTTGGGGAGAGTGACGTCCCCACAAATTATCACATTACTAACAACATGCTAAGTACACAATTAAAACCTCTGAAAGGAGATGTAAGCGGACCGAAAAAAACCTGGAACCTGAAAAAAGTTCGCTGGAAGAGCCAAATGAGGGTCAGAAACCAGAAGTAAATCCTCTTTAATTTAACGCCAACAAACAAATACGTTTTCGACACACGTGTGTCGAAAATGTATTTGTTTGTTGGCGTTAAATTAAAGAGGATTTACTTCTGGTTTCTGACCCTCATTTGGCTCTTCCAGCGAACTTTTTTCAGGTTCTAAGTATGCAATTAGTCGTGAGGGATTTGGGCACACAGGTTGATAGCAACATGACATTTGACCACCGTGTTGCTTCCTTTGTAAGGAAAGCTTTATACATGGACCACCTCATACATAAGGGTATCTCATCCAGGAACATGGAGGTCATAACATCCCTGTATTGCTCCCTAATAAGGCCCATTATTAAGTATAATGCCCATTTCATTATGTACCTTGCAAAGCACATGCAGCAGCTGGAGACACCACACAGGTTCCTCATCGGGGAATACCAGGGCCTTAAACATCTCCCATACACAGATAAGCTAAAAGGCCATCCTTGCACCTGGTTTCATACAGACTCCTCTGTGGTGACCTCTGTGTGGCATACAAGGCAATCATCAACTCCACCTTGATAGGACTGCTGCACATCTGCAACTTGAGCTCCAGTCGAGTAACCTGCACATGCACCCTCAGCCTAGTCTGTGACATCAACAGGACATGTTGACAGGTCAGATGTGTATCCCACATATTCACCCAGCTGTGGAATGGACACCCTGTTCACATCAGGCAGAGTACTTCTTTACCCCTTTTTAAGTAAAACCTGGATAACTGGATGGTAAACAGGTCATACACCCTTGGGATTCCACCTGTGTCCCTGTTGGACTGGGGCATCTGGTGCTGACTTGCATAAACATGGACTAAACTCTGGAATAGGCATATGAGGGCCTCAGGGCTAATAGCCTAGTAATTGCCTATGATCCTAGGTATACTAGTCATGGCCCTGTGTTCTGTGAGGGACTATGTTGTCATGTCTCCACACCCATCACTGCCATCTACTGTGGTTTGTCCCCTATGGGCAACATCCCAGTACCATGTCATATAGCCACTCTCTGACAATTAGGTGAGTGGGACTAACAGCAACATGTGTGTGACCCAATGACAGACAGCAATGCAAACGTTATGTGGGATATCCTCCCTGTAGGTGTCTGACATCTGCAGTACACAGATGTTTGCAGAATTTGTACAGGTGCCTGACATATGTGGACCCTCTGCCAGACAAATGTTGATGTGTGGTAGACAGTTGGACAATATGTAATGTTTGTGCTCAGACTGTGGGTAATCTGGCTGTCACACACTAGACCCCTCAGAAAACAGTTATGACACATTAATATCTGGTACTGTATTAATTCCCTTATGTTGTATGCTCGATATGTACACTCTGTCACTGAGGCCGGGCCTGTGTCCCCCCACTACTACTGGCTATAACCTACTGTCCTGTTGTAGGGGGTCAACACAGTGATGGAATACATGTGGAGTACACAGTGTCCTAGCCAGAGTACATCAGGAACTGTCAGGGACACCTGCACAATGTTTGGAGTAGGCCTGTGTGACATTTACAGACTGAGAGGAGTTGACTGACAGTACATCATGTGATATGCCAGCTGTATCCACCAGTATTTACTCTCAATATTGTCTAAAACACAATCCAGTAGCATTTGTACATGAGCTAACCATTGTTGGAGGGATTCAGAGGGCCAGAGCTGTGATCTATGTCACAGCAGACAGAGCCAAAAGGGAAGCTTGTAGGTGCCAGACAGCTGACTAACAGCAACATGTCATTCTAAGATATGTACTACAGATCTACTGTTGTAATCCCTATTTCTCATAACTGCATCCCATTACATGAGGACTTCTGTTATCTACCTGGTATAGTGCTGTTCAACTATGTGCAGAAATCCTGTAGTATAATGTTTATGTTCTCACAGTCTATCTTTGTAAAGAAAGTCACAGACCTGTTTACCACAGGCAGAAGCTTGCTTTCTGCAGGTAATGCTGATGAACAGGTGATTGCCTGTGCACCAATCTGTGGCTTGCACTTGCTAACTGCATTCAGAACAGCTGTGTTGCATTTTCATTAGCCAATGGCATGGCACCGCAGTGTTATATTTAAGGCCTTCATGTAGGCCTTGGCCCTTTAACTGGCCTGTGACATGTACATTACCGAGGTGAAAGGACTACAGCATCACACAGGGTAGGTAAAAATACTGTCCACTCTCCATATTTATGTGGTATGTCCACAGTTCAGTTTGGCATGTAGTGTTTGGCCATTGTGAATAGACTTTCTGATTATGTGGCAGTTTACTGTTTAACAATGTGGGTTGAGGTCAGTAAGGTGACAGACAGATGTGAGCGTCATACGTTATTTGCATCAGAATATGCATGCTGCTGCAGTAGCTGCTGATCTATCAGCTGTGTATGTTTGTAGGGGAAGACTGTGACATATGTTCCTATCAACTGACCATTCCTCCACCCCTTTCTGTATGGGTGTTGTCTGGATCCCCTGTTCTAGGTGTTTGGGAGGTATGGTAGTTCTGTACAAGTAGCTGAACATACTGCTGCATATGTTGAAGGTTGCAGCTGCTGCATTCTGGCCAGGAGTCATACTGGGTATTGTGAATACAATGGGGGACAAGCGAGGGAGCAGTGTCAGCTCTGTTGCCACAGCACAGCCAGGGTGATGATACCCATAACAGTCCAGGTGAGGCATGTGCCTCAGGTCCATATGTTATGTAATAGTGCCATCCAGAGAGTGGTAGGCAACATTTAGGATGCATATACATATCTGTGAAATGTGTCCCAACCTACAGGCCTTTGCCTTGCTAATATGGGTGGCAGTGAATGCAGGTAACAGCAACCAGTTCTGCTTAACATTGCAGGGCTCAGTCATGTATTTGTTGTTTGGACAAGCATGTACCTGACAAGCAACAGACTGGAATGTATTCCAAGACTGTGGGTAGCAAAGTGTAAAGCATGCTAGGAATGTAACAGATTGAGCTACTGAGTCAATACTATAGCAGGTGTATTTCAAGACATATGTGCATGCATACAGTCTGTTACACAGGATTGGCATGAACATGTGTGTTCAGATGGGTATGACGTGCGACACTGAACTGTCTGTCATGGTTTTCTGCTCTCAGTCTGTACTGACTTGCTGGTACTTCAGCGCACAGAATAGGTTTTGTGACAACCATACAAAAAGTAGGTGGCACAACTGTAGACATTCTGCAACAGCCTGTGCAGTTGTCAGCTCTACTTGATATCCTAGGCCTCATGTACATCCATCAGCATTCATTTGGCTGTGTACTGGTTTGGTGTCTGCATCACAGTCCCAAGTATCATTTTCCCCATTATATGTATACCTATGGCCTCTACTCATCTTCTCTGTCCTGGTTTCTCAGCTATCTTTCCAATCATCAGAAAACCACTATATGGGAAAACACTCTTTCTCCCCTCCTCCCCATCCCTGTTGGCATGCCCCAAGGCTGTATACTTGGTCCTCTCCTCTTTATCTTATTCACAAACAACCTCAACACTGCTACTAATCTAGCCACCATTGTTCATATGCTGACAATGCCACCCTTATATGCTCTGCCTCCTAGAACTCCAATCAAAAATGCAATAATCTTTCCAAAATATAGAAAAATACCTGTCTGAACATCAACTAATCCTAAACCCTAATAAAACCAAATGAATAATCTTCAAACATAAAAAATCCAAACCCGATCAAGCCTCCTTGTCAATCCTCCCCTCAAAAAGAACCAGAATTGAATCCACAGCTCATACTAAACTCCCAGGGATCACTATTGATGAGAATCTAACTTTTGAAAAACATGTCTCTCAGACAATCAAACAAGTACACGTCAAGCTTGGAACCTTATATAGAGCCAGGCCATATCTTACTCAAAACGCCAGACTCACAACTGCCCAATATCACCTGCTTTGCTCCCGCATCTACGGATCTCATATTCTCATTAACCTTCACAAGACTTACCAAACCAATCTAGAATCTTGCTATAACAAAATTGCCCAGTTTGCCGCAAATGCCCCAAACAGGTCTCACCACTGTTCTGCACTATCCCAGATAAACTGGCTAGAACTCCCAAACCTATTAGCTCTTAACCAACTTACTATGACCGACAAGTTAATCTACCAACCCTCAAAATGTCCTGCTCTCTCCAATCTTATCCAGCCTAGTCATAATCCCAGGTCCCTTAGATCCTCCAATAAACTTACGCTAAAGGTCATTCACTCCCACAACTATTATGGTGACCGTCTCTATTCCAATAAAATTACCAAACTCTGGAACACTCTCCCTCAAACCATCACCAAAAATCCACACCCACATGAGTTTAAACTACTACTTTATAACTACCTATCTAATCACTGGCTCTGCTCCTGTCATACTCCTGGCTAACTCTACTTTTTCCTGTCCCACCACCCTCATCTCTTCTATAGTCTACATCCCATTACTACTACCTCTCTCAGATTATTACTGTCTCTTCTTGGTTCTTATATCTCCACCTTTACAAAAGACGTTTGGCACCACAGTGGATACTGTCATTTCCTGTTGACTTTACAAAATTCAAGACTGTTCTACCTATATTCCCAATGTAACATACTAATTTGAGTAATATGCTATCATGCCTTTGTACCATAATTTTTTATGTTGCCAACAGAAAAAAACCAACCAGCGTAGACAAGAGAGGTAGGCAGACCAAAAAACTCCAATACGAATAAAGGTTAACGTATGTTTAATAATAACGTTTTCGCTCCTAGAAACCCAAGAGCTTCTTCAGACAATAAAACAAGGCGCCAAATGACTTTGATATAGTTGATTGGACGTGTATTGGTTTACCCATATAGATACAATCAAATGGGGTATAAAGAACCATTTTAGTCTATTTGTTAAGGAATTGAGTATTTGGTACTGTCTTGTCTTAAAATTTAACTAAGGTACCATGTGGAGGTAAAATTAAACTATAAAATTATGGTTTTCCCTTAATTTCATTAAGGATTTGACCATATGTTTAACCAACATGGTAATAAAATACTTCTTTTTGATACAAATATATATATGATATATTTTATATATATTTTTAAAAAATTGTTTTTAAGAAAACATGTTTTACTGGGAATTGTACAGGAAATGACATCATGTATTTTGTATATAAAAGTCATTTGGCGCCTTGTTTTATTGTCTGAAGAAGCTCTTGGGTTTCTAAGAGCGAAAACGTTATTATTAAACATACGTTAACCTTTATTCGTATTGGAGTTTTTTGGTCTGCCTACCTCTCTTGTCTACGATAATTTTTTATGTTCTGTACTCAAGCCTAAAATAAAATTCTATATGTTTTTAAAAATTTACTATGTAAAATATTTCATATGTTAATATTGTATTGACAAGTATCGTATTTGCACTGTTTTTCATCTGGAGCTTTTCTCCCCAGGCCTCCACTGAAAACGGGCTCCTGCTCCAGTCAGACCTTTACCGGTTAACAAATGTAATAAATAAATACATAAATAAATGTACAAGCAGTGCGTAACTGGCATTCAGGACATGTGTGCGGAAACACCTTTTATACTTTAGAGCTGAGTGACCTACTGGGCTAATGCACTATGTTGTAATTGACAGGGTCCTGGGTTTGAGACTTGGCAGCAGTGAATGTTTTGCTGATGTGCATCACTGATACACAGGATATGTGTATGGAAACACCTGTTATTCTTCAGAATTGAGTGGCCTAGTGCATAATGCACTATGCTGTAATTGACAGGGTCCTGGATTCAAGACTTGACAGAGCTGAAGATTGTTTGTGATGTGCATCACTGATACTCAGGATAAGTTTATGGAAACACCCATTATTCTTCAGAGCTCAGTGGCCTAGTGGGATAATAGGTTCATAGGTTCATAGGTTTATACTAGGCTATCTGCCCTAAGGCATTTATAAGCCTAGCCCAAATTTTTGTGGCTTACGCCACCCCTTATATGAAAAAATACTGTGCCCATTAGTTTGTTGTGCCTCTGTCCAGCAGTGACACAGAGATGATTCCTGGGGTAAACCTACGATCTCCCATCCACAGGTCTAGATTTCTCTTGAACAGAGTCAGCGAGGTGCTCTGCCTCACATGGACCGGGATTTTATTCCACAGCATAGGGAGTCTCTGAGTGATAAATCTATCCCTCCAGCACATCCTATTTATATCTGTGCTAAGGTTTAAGTCACTTGCTCTAGTGGTTTTGGTGGATTTGGATTTTTTGAGGTGGAGCATGTCCATTAATTCCGGGTTGGACATGGCCTTGTATGTCAGGCACATGTCACCTCTGAGCAGATGGTATGTGACTGAATAGAGCTGGAGTTTCTTCAATCTGGCAGCATATGACAGATTTTGGAGTCCCTTTATCCTTTTGGTGAGGAACTTTTGGGGTCTCTCCAATTGCTGCAGATGTCGGGTGAGATACATCCCGAATGGGGCATTGTACTCGATCATTGGTCTGATAAATGAAGAGTACAGGGGAACAATGACCTCACTAGATCTGGATGTGAATCCCTTCATGATCAGGTGGGCAATGTAGAAGGTCTTTCTAACCACTTTAGCAATGTGAGTGTCAAAAGAAAGGCCACTGTCAACCTGGGTCCCCAGGTCCCTGATAACCTCTTCTGTGCTTAGTGGATTGCCACCTATATGGTAGCTTGGGGTTACCTTGTTTTTCCCGAAGGGTATGACTATACATTTTTTGGCGTTTAACTTCAGGCCATGGCTCTGGCACCAGCTATCTGTTTCTGTGAGTCCCTTCTGAAGGATATCTGTGTCTGATGCACTTTCCACTATGGCGCCCAGTTTGCAGTCGTCTGCAAACTTTGTCAGCCAAAGTCCTCCTATGTTGGCCTGTACTTCTGAGAAGTAGATGCCAAACAATAGGGGGCCAAGGACCGAGCCCTGTGGGACACCACTTGTGACCGGCTTGGAGTCTGACACAGCGCCAGCAACTCTAACCCTGTGGGTTCTGTCCTTAAGCCAGTTTGCAACCCATCTTGTGACATATGGGTTTACATTTAAGCTGGTAAGTTTTTCTACAATACCAGTGGGGTATTGTGTCGAAGCCTTTGCAAGGTCAAGGTAGGCTGTATGGACTGCCTTTCCTCATCAATGGCCTTGGTGACTGTTTCAAGAAGTCGACCAAGTTCAAAAGGCATGATCTTCCCTTGACAAAGCCAAACTGGGTCGGGTCCAATGTCTGCAAGTCCCTATATCTTTATTTATGAGCTCCATTATGATCCTCTCCATAGCTTTGCAGACTAGACTTGTTAAGCTTATGGGGCTGTAATTACCAGGGTCCGTGAGGCGCGCCTTTGTGGAGTGGGACAACAGTTGCCGTCGCCACTCCTTGGGCACGTATCCTGTGGTAAGGCTGAGATTAAACAGCTGCCTTATGTGCGGGTTTAATTCCTCATTTAGCTGATGTAGCACACAGCCGGGACACCATCTGGTCCCATTGATGCTGTGTTTTTAGCTTTAGAGAGAGCAGCTTTCACCTGCGCATTTGAGATGTCCGGGAGGCTACACTCGGCTGGGATAGTTATCTCTCCTTTAGGGGAGAGGGGGTGAAGTCTGCACTGAACCTGTCTGCCAGTATGTTGGCAATGTCTGTGGGTTCAGTGATTTTTGTATCATTTTGGACTAATTCTGAGCATATCTGGGAGTTTCCACCCAGGTTCCTAACATAGCTGAAAAAGGCCTTATGATTGTCCTTTGAATCTATGGCAATTTTTCTCTCAAAATTGGCCTTAGTTGATTTTATGAGTGCTCGTATTTTTTTACTAATAATGATCAGGGGTGACTTCCCTTTTATGGATTTTGTTCTATCATGTAATAGCTTTCTCCTCTTATTGTAAAGTTTGTTAATGGCTGGGGTCCACCAGACTGGACGTTTGCCCTTTGTGGAAAGAGTCTTGGTTTTATTTGGGATTGCCTGATCCATGCAGTCCTGGAGGTGTTCATAGAAGGCATTTGTAAGGGCTTCCGCAGCTTGGGTTGTGGTTTCCACTGGCTCAGGGGCCTTGAAGGATACCACACCAGTCTTGAGTGGTGTGAAGTTTGCTTTAGAGAAGTTCTTCACTATGGTCTTTTTTGTTTGGGGTTTGTTTGTTTGCACTATGCCCTAGTTGTCAGGGACCTGGGTTTGAGACTTGGCAGAAGTGATCACTTTGCTGATGTCCAGAACAGTGTCAGAAAGACATAAGATGATTAAAGAAGCTTTAAGCGGGTTTGCGTGGGTTTGCACACTGTTCTGCTTAAAGCCACGCTATTTCCAAAAAAGAAAAGAAAAAAGGGGTGATGGGAAAATGGTGAAATGAGGGCAAGCAGGGGGAAAACAATGTGAAAGGCAGGCAGGGATGTGCAGGACAGGTGTAGGAAAGGACCATAGCTCTCCATTTCTTGTACAGCAATAGCTGTGCAAGTTGTGGACAATTTGGAAATTGGAGCCTCACATCCCAGAGGGAGGGGTGTGGGTGACATAACTGCATTGATTAATTGTAATGATTGAATGTGGGCAGTGATCCTGGGTCCCTTTAATTACCCAACCATAGATTGGAAAAACTACTCATGCCAGAACATAAATGCCCAGATATTCCTTGATTTTATCAATGCAAATGCCTTGGCACAGTTAGTTGATACCCCCACAAAGGGTAATAATATCTTGGACTTGGTATTAACCAGCATGAGTTACCACTGCAGCACTCTTACAGTATCATCATCCCTGGTAAGATCTGACCATAAAGTGGTCACTTTTGAAGTTACCATCTCCCTTGACCCCCCCCCCCCAGCTAGGGACAAACAAAAACACTTCTCTGAAACTGATTGCAACCTCCTGATGGATGATATAAACAGCTTCAAAAGCCCCCTCCCCCCATGTAGGAACTGGTGCCAATGTCCAAATCTACACCAAATTACTATATGAGCATTCATATAGATGCATGGAATTAGGAATACCCGACAGGAAAAAAATCATCCTCCGCAAGGAAGAATAAACCTGTCTGGTGGACATCTGCAATAAATAAACTATATAACAAAAGGAGAAAAATGTCCAGGACCAAGGAGCAGGTGCCAAATTGGAAGCAATCTCTCCTTAGCCTGAACAAGCAAATATGAGCACTAGTGAAATCCTCTAAAGTCAACTCTGAGTCCAATTGGCCACAAAGAAGCACCCAGATCTGTTCAGAACCAGTGGTCAAGGGCACTACATACACAAATGCTGCAGATATAGACAATCTACTGGCTGACAAATTCAGCAAAAACATGTCCCCTGTGTCCCCCATCAGTAAATCAGGACATCCACAGTACCTGCCCCCCACCCCTTATCTCTAGGGAACAGGTCATCTCTGCCCTCTCAAAGGCAAAAAATACAGCCTGCACGGGACCCGATAACATCCCAGGCTGCATCCTACATGAAGTCAGGCATGAACTTGCAGCACCATTAGGCAACATATTCAACCAAAGCCCAAGTACCAGCTTTGTTCCAGCCAAGTGGAGGACAGCGACTGCCATCCCTTTACAAAAAGGTGGAGCGTCCACCAATCCAGGAAATTATAGACCCATCAGCCTAACTACCCTGATCTGCAAGGCCATGGAATGGATTATCATGGACCTCATTAACAGGGACTTTGGAAACATCCAAACACTCGACCCCACACAGTTTGGCTTTGTCAAGGGTAGGTCATGTCTGTTAAATCTGGTCGACTTCTTTGAGACAATCACCAAAGCCATGGATGAGGGGAAGACAGTGCACACCACCTACCTTGACCTGGTCAAAGCCTTTGACATTATTCCCCACTTGGGCATAGTAGATAAACTCTCTCAACTAGGCATCAATCCATATGTTACCAGATGGGTAGCAAACTGGCTCACTGATAGAACCCATCTAATCAAAATAGGGGAAGCCCCCTCAAGTAGTAGACCTGCAATGAGCGGTGTACAGGGATTGGTCTTAGGGCCTCTGTTATTCAGGATATACTTTTCTGAGGTGCAGGCCAAAACCATTGGGCTATGGCTGACCAAGCTTTCAGATGACTGCAAGATGGGTGCAATCACCAATTCCCCAAGTGATGTGGATGTCCTCCAAGAGGGTCTCATCCAAAGAAATGACTGGTGCCACAAACATGGCCTCAAGCTGAATGCTAAAAAATGCATCATCATCCCCTTTTGGGAGAGTGATGTCCCCACATATTATCACATTAATAACAATATCCTATGTACACATTCAATAGTGAGGGATTTGGGCACTCAGTTTGATAGCAATCTGACTTTTGACCACCATGTTGCTTCCATTGTACAGAATGCTTTCTACATGGCCCACCTTATAAGTAAGGGTATCTCATCCAGGGACAAAGAGGTCATAAGATCCCTGTATTCTTCCCTTATAAGGCCAATTATTGAGTACAACACCCCTTCCGTATGTATCTCACAAAGTACATGCAGCAGCTGGGGAGACCAAAGAGGCTCTTCACCAGGAGAATCCAGGGCCTCAAACACCTACCCTACACAGATGGACATGTCCCTCTACTCAGTTTCATACAGACTCCTCAGAGGTGACCTCTGTCTGGCATAAAAAGCAATCTCAGACCCCGCCTTACTGGGGCTGCTGCATATCTACAAGTCAAGCTCCACTTGAGCAACCCATACATGCGACTTCAACCTGGTCTGTGATATCTATAGGACTTGTTGAAGAAAGAAAAAACATATACCAACTGGGCAACCACAACTGAAGACACGGCTTTAATAGAAATGATAATAAAAATAGTAGCAAACAAATTCCATGTAACAGTCATATAAAAAAGGACAAGTGCTTTCACATACAGCTTCTTCAGATCTTATAAGAGACTAAAAAAACATGAACATTTTGTAAGCTAAACTTGACCTATCAAAACAGGAGAAAATTGCGCTAAAAAACTATGACATCATTTCCTCATACAGTCAATGCAACTTCCTATGTGCTTTAAGCCTCTGCCCACTCAAAATGGGTTTGATATTAACCTGACTATTCAACCCTGGATGCTTATAAGCTTGCATCCTAAGAATACATTTTAGCTCCATCTGCTCCAAATAGTTGTTACAGTCACCACCTCTCACTTTTTTAAAAACATGTTGTAACACCCTAAAGGAAAAATCATGTCCAGGGCATTCAGATTGATGTTATAGGACTTGTTGGCAGGACAGATTTGTGTCCCAGAGACTACCCCATCTGTGGAACAGACTCCCTCTCCACATCAAGCATAGAACCTCATTATCCCTTTTTAAGTGCAACCTGGATAACTGGATGGAAAACAGAAAATATACTCCTAGGATTTCACCTGTGTCCCTGCTGGACAGGGGCTTGGGTTGCTGACTTGTCTAAACATGGGCTAAACTCTTGGTTAGGCTTATAAGATCCTCAGGGCCAATAGCCTAGTAACCTCCTATGATCATATGTGTACATGGGGGAAAATGGAGAGCTGTGTATTGGGTGATTATTTTTTTGTAGGACAGATGCCCCTTTTTTTTTTTTGTAAGTAGAGAGTGGAATGTTGAGGAAGGGATATAAGTACATGGGAGGTAAGTTGGGTAGGAGAGGTAGCATTTGCAAATAGACTACACAGCAGACAGGGCAATGTATGACACATGAAGGGGTAAAAACCATGGATGGGGAGGGTGTTCTATAATTAAAGAGCCATGTGCCCCCAGACAGCAGCAGTGAGACTGAGCTCCCTACTCATTGGTAGTAACAACTGCTCCTTCATGGCCCCAAAGGTGACTGTGCTGGGGGCTGGATGCCAGGGCCAGCCTGTCCCACCACGTTGGCCAGTCTGCCATCAGTCTGGTACAGGTGATCATCCAAATCATGCTGGATGATCTTGTGTACCATGCCTGATAGCTGTTGCTGGGTAACCACTCCTTCTCTGCACCCGCTCTGGGGGGGATGGGCCCCTTCCCCTGAGGCAGTTCCACCCATAGGTGTTGCAGGACTGGCAGAAGGGGCAGCTCCAGGTTGGGTCCCAGATGTGCTTGGACCTCGTGCCATGGCCGGTTGAGGTAGGCTAGATGGATCTGTGGGAACCTGCCTACTCAGTCAAGTTATGGTGTTGATGTTTTTTCAAAGTGTATAGGTTTTTAATGAACAGAACATTTAAACATTAGTTATAACAGCATGCCAGGTTGTTCCAATTAACCCAGTAACATACGATTGCATAGCATATGGAATGCAGCAATAAGTGGTATAACAGTATTGTAACAACAGCCCGTAACAATTACGGCATAAGGTGAACATCATAGGTAATTCAACAAGGTATGTTAGTAGGCATCCATTGTAATACTTAGCAATAATAAAACACAAGGCCCATCATAACATTTTGAGAACAACATATGTTAAAAGTAAGTCATACCTGATGTATAAGAATAATAAATTATGATGCAGAAAGGGTGGGGGAGAGAGGAATACATGCCATTACTACCAGTATAGGCTGTATCATTTGCAGCAGAACTCTTATACACTCTACAGGTCTGCCCTTTATTTATGTGTACAAGTGCCCTATAGCTTCTGTAGCACCTACACACCTCTCAGCTATCTGCATGGCAGAGTATGGGCCAAGCTGTACCACCAACAGGTACACAACTACAGGGGAATATTACATGTCAGGGGAACATATGTTAATACCAAGGTGTACTGTGGACTGATGTAATATGACTGTGCTATTGAGATAAAGTGGCTATTAAATCTGCATCCCAGGGATTTGGCAACAGTGATCACAGTCACTGACAGCGTAACACTTGAGAGACATGTATTGTGCACAGTACAGAGGGTTTATATTTATCATGCCATCCTTGGCAGGCATGGGGTTAAACTATCAGTAGACATTCACAGACACACCAGGCATACAGCTGTATCAAGATTAAACCATTTTATTTGTTTTAATAACTTGTATTACTATTGTACATGTTGACTTTTTATTTACTGCAGCCTTATCACCTTGCTAAGCAATGCGGTTAACACTCTGGTACATCTGGACATAGAAATTTGTAACCCATTTGAACAGCTACTACAGCCATTTATTTACCTGTAATTCCTGTGGGGAGAACATCAGTTAACAATACATAACAGTTTCTATTAATATTTAGTAGTATTTGTCCCTGGATTTGAGCCCTGTTCTGTGTGTGACAAAATGTATACCATACCTAGCATTTATCACACTGAGCTAATACTCGGAATACAGATGTACACATTTAACCCCTAGTGGATGGGAACATGTGTGATGTGTACAGACCATATCGGAGTGCTGGGTAGCCTACCTGACCCATATACAGTTGCAGATGGTATATATGCAGTCTACAGCCATTACAGTTTCATACTTGCCTGAAGCAGTGTAACTAAGTTCAGGAATGTATACAGCTGAAATGCAATGGTTAACACAAGACAATCTTGAGATAAACACACTATAATACCTTAGCAATTACTATTCTAGGTTCAGATCTTAGTGCAGAACAAATATCACAATGCATTATATCTTGTAGTACAGCTCCACATCTACACTTTAGCAAAACAGTTCTTGATCAGCTAACCTTCAGTCACTTCATGGTATTGTTCCCGTGTTTACTTCACAGCACTTGCAATACTCTATTTCTTGACTAACAGCCCAAAATACACACATTTTGCACAACACAGCTTTATTAGGGGTGACATGAAACAGTGATTGGTATACATCTAACAGTCTTTATTGATGAACCTTTCAAATAATGCAGGTGTTGCAAGACAGCTGTTATTCCACAATGTATGCAGTAGTAACTTTATTTCCTTAACAATTCTGAATACAGTTGAACTTTATTTCCTTAAAATTATGAATGCAGTTCAATTCATTTCCTTAACATTATGAATGCAGTTGTACTTAATTACCTAAACATTATTAATACATATATATATAGTATAAACTTTCATTTCCTTAACGTTATTAATGCAGTAGTAACTTTCTTTCCTTAACATTAACAGGTTTTATGGTTTCATTTATATTGAACTGTACCTGCCATTACTCAATTATATCAGTCCAAGTCTATGACCACATTCATTGCAGTACACTCAAAACAGAATATACCTACTGGCAATTACTACTGTACTCTTTCTTATTTATAGTATTATAGATTGCAAGATAGGTCTGTACTCACCACAATCACAGGTGCCCTGCATGGGCATCCAGGTTTCAAGCTCTCTACTCTGCAGCTGTGGGGAGAGAAACACACCATTATGAATACCTGTCTATCAGACATGCAGATTACTTATTGGTAAAACAATGCAAACAATACTTACAAACTTGTGGGACATTGTCATCCTGGGCATCTTGGATCCAAGTGGCCAAGAGATCCCCCTTCCTATTCTTCAGGTCATCAAAATGGTGATGCAACTGCTCACATGTATGGGGATACCAGTTGCACTGGTGAGGTTGTGTGCTAGTCAGTCCCAGGCCTCTGATTTGGATTCCAACCCCTGGTACTGGCCCTGCAGCAGCTGGATGTCATAGTCATTTACTAGGAGTCCAACCAAGACCCTGGACTCCAGAATGCCCCACCACTGTGCCCAGCAGTGTGGACCCTCTTCAACTACTGCCATAGTTCCTGCACAGGTTAAACTCCAACAGGTTCTGGCTGTATTTCCACCTGTTCAGCTTAAAAAAAGTCTGTTTTCCTTCCCTTTGACACCATTGGGCCATTTTAAAAAATGCGGCGCTTATCTTAGCACCATGCAAACCCACTGAGCTCAGCTGAGCATGGCTCAAGCTGGCAGCGCTTAGCAGTGTGCAAACCAGCTTAGCTGAGCTGAGTACTGCTTAAATCGGGTTTGCTTAGCAGTGCCAAATCAGCTAAGTGGAGCTGTGCATTGCTAAGCAGTGCTAAAATGGGTCCTGTTTAAACAGTGATTGGCTTGACTTAGTGCTTAGCAGAGCTTAGCTAAGGGCAAACCAAATAAAAAAAATAAACATTAAATTATTTTGTTCATTACTACTACTTTATTATTATGTATATGTATTGCACTTCTATATTTCCTGACCTTATGTATTTTAATTTCTTCATCTTTGAGTGTATTTTAGGTATTGGAAATTTGTGTGAAACTGGATCTTTTCTCCTCAGGTCTCCACTGATAATGGGCTTCTGGCCCAACTGGACTAATCTGGTTAAGAAATTTTACTACATACATCAATAAAAATTATAACATATTGCTATCAAATATAAAAGCTGAATGGTCTGTCTGTATATTCAAACCGTGCACCTACTGCACACAGTGCCATTACTCTAACCATTCAGCTTTGTGGATATATTGAGAACTTCTATACATTTCTATATAGCTCTCAGCTATGTTTAAGCACTGCTGAGCACCCCACCATGCAAACACACTCAGCTATGTTTAAACTTGACCTTTGTATGAAATTAAAAGTATCCATTTTCAATTTTTAGATGTCTAGCATATACCCATTGCTAAGTGCCACACAGCTTAAACACAAAACAAAAAAAAGAATAAAAACATATTTACCTTTAATATTTAAGTGCCATCCAGCACTTTAACAGTGCAGGGGGTGTGTTACTCATCTCCGGACACTGTAACACACCCCATACACTGATTCTGTAACTACATTACATGGCTCTCTCTCTCTCAGTAGCATGCCTTCATTAATATGCAAGGCGCGCTGCTGAGGGATAGCCACAGACACAGCCACAGTAGTGTAGGCCTTCCACTATTCCTACATGGAGTTTATTAAATCTTAACCATAGTGTTCTGAAAACATGGGCATACTTATAGAAAGCGGGTTTTGATAAGGGTTTGTCCACAAGAGTGTGGACCACAAAAACCTTCTTAAATGTAAAATAACTGTCTTGAAGCCCAAGTGCTAAAACCAAAACTAGGAGGCTTAGAATACCAGACATATTTAATCAGGCTATTAACAAGCAGTAATAAATGCAGCAAAATAAAAGCACTTGAACACTTAAGAGCAAGAAGCAAAGCAAAATAATGTAATAAGGTAGGAAGAACACAATTCAAGTAAAAGCAGTTGAATCATCTTTATCATCATCTTTTTTCGGCTGTTCCCATTAGGGGTCACCACAGCGGATCATCTGTTTCCATTTCTTTCTGTCCTCTGCATCTTGCTCTGTCATACCAACAACCTGCATGTCCTCTCTCACCACATCCATATACCTTATCTTAGGCCTTCCTCTTTTCCTGTTACCTGGTAGCTTCATCCTTAGCATCTTTTTCCCAATATTCTCAGCATCCCTCCTCAGCACATGTCAAAACCAATGTAATCTTGCCTCTCTGGCTTTGTCTCCAAACATTCCAACCTGGGCTGACCCTCTAATATACTTATTCCTAATCTTGTCCACCCTCGTCACACCCAGTGCAAATCTTAACATCTTTAACTCTGCCACATCCAGCTCTAACTCCTGCCTTTTTGTCAATGCCACTGTCTCCAACCAATATAACATAGCTGGTCTCACTACCCTCTTGTAGACCTTCCCTTTCACTCTTACTGGTACTCGTCTGTCACAAATCACTCCTGACACTCTTTTTCACCCACTCCATTCTGCCTGTACTCTCTTCTTCACCTCTCTTCCACACTTATCATTACTCTGAACTATTGATCCCAAGTATTTAAACTCATCCACCTTCACCACCTTTACTCCTTGCATCCTCACCATTCCTCTATCCTCCCTCTCATTCACACACATATATTCTGCCTTAGTCTTGCTGACCTTCATTCCTCTTGTCTCTAGAGCATATCTGCATCTCTCCAGGGTCTTCTCTACCTGTTTCCTACTCTCACTACAGATCACAATGTCATCTGCAAACATCATAGTCCACGGGGTCTCCTGTCTCATCTCGTCTGTCAACCTGTCCATCACCATTGCAAATAAGAAAGGGCTCAGAGCTGATCCTTGATGTAATCCCACCTCCACCTTAAACACATCTGTCACTCCCACCGCAGACCTCACCGCTGTCACACTACCGTCATACATATCCTGTGCCACTCTTACATACTTCTCTGACACTCCTGACTTCCTCATACAATACCACAACTCCTCTCTAGGCACACTGTCATATGCTTTCTCTAAGTCTACAAAAACACAGTAAAAGCAGTTGAATAAAGTGTACAATTGTTTTCATTGTTGTTAAATTAAATGTACAATACTAATTTGAGTATAGGCAATTGGAAACACAAAGAAAATCCATGCTTTATAATCAGGGTCCCTGAAAATGAAATTTGTAAAGAAGGTTATTATCATATTAATATATTCTTGAATGGCTTATGTTGAAATCTCTTCACTTTTAACCAAGCAGTTGAATTTCTGACAGGAAAAGTATGGCTTTTGAATAATTTTAAGCTATAAATCTTTTCTCTGACTATTTTTGTATAAAATTATCTAACAAGTATCTCCAAATTTTAATTGTTGATTACATTTTCTGTCAGAGAAAAGTTTTCAGTCACACAGCTTTCAACAGTTACTGCTGTCAGTTAGCCATCTTGGCCACTCCTCCAGAAGGACTCATTCTAATTGCTATGGAAGCCAAGTCTGTTTGTGAAATCTATCAATAAAATGTTTTATCTCTGAACTGGTTTGGCATTGTCTAGTAACATTTTTGGCAATATATCTGGATATTTATGTACAGTGGTAATGGAAAAACTGCTTTTTGAATGCCTTGGTGCCAAGCAAACACAGAGGTTGTTTCTTCACTGTGTATTAACCACAGACACTAGTACCAGCTCCTTTTACACACAAACTCTCCCAGTAAAATGTGTTGTTTCTGATATGGTATACTTCTTTTGACTTTGAATAAGTCACATAAATTATCGGGTCTATATTATATAATCGAACGCTTAAAAAAGCGAACGCTGATTGATCAACCTAATTTAAGCGAAAGCTTACAATCTCGAACTGTCAGATCAGCGATTTTTTTCCCACGGGAAAAAAAATCGCTGATCCAAAACACATACACACAACACAAGCACACCAAACAAACAGAAATCCACACACATACACCTAAAATCTGATACCTAACCCTACACTAAACTATGCACACACCACTAACTACCCACTTACCTTAACCCAAACCCTAACCCTAAGGTCCGTCACTATCGCACACTCACCTCATTCGCTCCCTAACCCTAACTCACTTAAATCTGCCCTAATCCTCATTTCCACTCAATCGCACACACACCTAACCCGAGCCCTAACCCTAACTCACCTAAATCACCCTAACACTCACATCCACACAATCGCACACTTACCTGAATCCGACCAGTAACTTTCCACCATATCACTGAAAATACCGAAGCAACAGAAATGGACAGCCAAATTCTTTCCCTAGGAAAAAATTTGAGTTTCTGCTGCTTCGATATTTTGCAATTTCGCGAAAATAAGTTTGATCAATCAGCGTTCACTTTTTTAAGCATCCGAGGATATAGTATAGACCCAAATTATCACTGATAAAAACTGTGATAACTAGGTTATTCTGACTAGGTTTCTCAGTGATCCATCTTGTAAACTATTTTTAACACACAAATCCCCACCACATTCTTCCCCACACACAAGGATTCATATTGCCCCCTAACACATGAGAACAGTGATTCTTTCTCTTGATCAACAGTAGTTAGCCCCTTTCATACAGCCTGACCCCACACATATCTCTACTATGTGTGTAATGATCTGATGTCTCACTGTAATAACTGTGGAAGAAACAATAGCCACAATAATGTATTTCAGACTAATGATCTCAGATATATGCACTGCTTCTCTCTGGCAGATCATATAAAAATGATGCAAAAATGATCAAGTAACTGTCCTTAGCTTTGATACACAGCCTGCCTTTCTACTCCACTCTGAAAGCAAGTACTTTCTGTGAGCACCTGAGGTGTTTTTGATAAAAGTAAAATAAGTAATGATCTCTGTAATGCATTTAAATTTAATTTTAGATTCATATATTGCCCTTCTATGACTCACCATATCAATGACCATTTAACAATGCTCATGTAACTGCAGTTTTCTTTCATACACAGCTTTTTTGACTCTCCCCCATTTCCTAAGGCAGCCACTTTCTATTTACATCTGTGCTGTTTGGCTGTGAAAATGTATTTCAACTTGTTGCTGCCATACACATGCCCTTCCCCACCCTGACTGCTCAAATCAACTTTCTTGAGACTTCGTCTTATGCTTTTTCACAATCTCGGTATGCCCAGTTGGACTCTTTTCTCATCATTACTTTCTTCTCTAATATCTGTTTCACTGCAAACTTTGGGTTGGTTGTGCTGAATCCTGATCTGAATCCAATCTGCTCATCTCCCATCTTACTTTCTACTGCTCTGCCCACACCATCACTTTCATACAGAACGACATGAGTTTGATACCTCTATACTGCCCACAGTGGTGAATGTCCCCTTTGGCCTTGTATACTGGCACTGGAATTTTTATTGTCCATTAATCTGGGATGTATATTTTTCTCCAAACTGCTATAAATATCCTCAGGCTCTGCTTCTCACCTAACTTACCAAAAAACTCGATCATATCTGTCATGACCTCATCTGAGCCTGCTACTTTCACTGACTTAATTTTCTAACTGTTCTTAAATATTCTAAGGTATATTCTTCCTCTTCTTTCATTTTAGACAGTGCCTGGTGCAGTACAGCTTGTTTTGGGGTTTTCCTCATTCAGAAGCTGCTAGAAGTACTCCTTCCATTTGCCCTGCTAGATGTACTCCTTCTATTTGCCTTTGATGCCCTGTGAACTGGTGAGCACGTTGCTGCAGGCATCCCTTATGGAGGGTGTTTAATGGCTATCTTCTTTATAATTCTCTGTCTCTTTCTTTGTGCCATCTGTTGAGTAACTTTCTAGGAAGTGGTAAAGTGTCTCTGGTGCTTTGCTCTTTGGTATTGCAACCGCTCTCTTAGCCTCTTTGTTAGCCAATCAGTATTCCTTCATATCCTGGTCTGTATTTTCTATTTCCCTTCTTTTTATGCATACCTTCTTCCTTTTGATAATTTCCTGGACTTCAATAGTCAACCACCACCTTTCTTTAAGTACCTTATTTTATACCTGGCTCATCCAGATATCTGTTCTACAGTCCTCATGCATGTTTTGAGCATTGCAGTTTTTCTTTGACACCAGCTATTTCCTCTTCTTTCTGAGGTGATAAGAGTCCAGAGTATTTCCTTGAATTCTTGTGCTTTCACTCCAGTTGACTTCAAGGTCTTCAGCCTAGTCTCAGTTGACTTTATATCCTTCTCTGACCTCTGCTTGCACCTGATTGTGTCACCAGAAGTTTATACTGTATGCTGACTGTTTCACTGGGAATGGCATTGTGATCTCTGTTTCTACCCCAGAGCCTTTTCCTTCTTAGGAAGAAGGCTCTCTAACATGAATGACAACCTCTCTTTTATGCGAGCTTGTGACTATTTCTCTTGCTGAAACTTGTGTTGGACACCATCAATCCATTTGCCAGGCAGAAGTCTGGAATGGCATTTCCTTCTTTATTCCAATTGCCTCACCCATGTGGATCCAGAAAATCCTCATATCTTGTTCTCTCTGTACTGACATGAGCATTCAGGATCCTCATCATCGACACCAACTTATGTTGCCTTGATTTATCTAGCAGGTCCAGCAACTTGCTGCTAGAATTCATTATTTTCCTCCCCATCACAGCCCTGACTTAATTTCCCTTGATGCTTTTCTCACTTTTTCTGATGATCTCTTCCATGAGGGACAGAGATTGAGATTATGAATACTACCCTATATTTACACTGGAGTCTAATTGCCATCCAGCTATCGTTAATTCTGATGACATCCCTTACTGTAACCAGAAAACTGTCCCTCATCATAATTCCCATGCCATTTCTAGACTGTTCTCCCCTCTATTAGTATACTTTCTATCCTAAGCCAACAGCCAACTTGCTTTGTGCCACTGTACTTCTAAATTCTCTTTTGGATACACAGAATGGCTAGCCTCCTCCTTATATTCATGTCATCCACTTCAAAGCTGTATCATGTCAATGATCCTATACTGACTGTAGCAATCTTCTGTTTATGCATGGCATGTTGATTAGTTTTATGTTGAGCTTTAGCTCAACAAATCTATCCTAGATAACTACAGTTGAACACTGACTGGCCATTAGACTAATGTCCAGGGCTACTTTGGCTTTACTGGGGGCATTCACTGGCAAATAGAGGCACATATACCATCTCCTAGAATTAGCATGAGTCCCTGGTGTAGTTTGTGTTCTTAACCTACTTATCACTGGAAAATACCAATGCTCATTTTTGTGGTATTAGACAATATGAACAAATCCCCTAGAGACAATGTTATATCACAAAGTGGCCCTGACATGGTGCAGAGTCTATGATCCATATTTTCCTATTTAGGGAGACTCCACAGCTGATGCCTGAAGTTGTTGGGGGTTTAATTATTTTATTGCAACAAATCTCAACAGTCTCATGTCATTAGTCTTTTTCAAAGACATACCATGTTGTTGTATAAGAGATAGAATTTCTAAACAAGAATGCTCCATATCCCATATTTTGTTATATAACATTTGAGCACAACTGACACACAAAATTCTCCATATGGCATACAGCCATGTATGTGTTTCAGATAAAGTGAACTGCTTAGCTTTCCTGGTGAAATAACAAACTAAAATACTAGTTAAATCATTACTAAAAAATATACAACTGATGTTCATATTTTCTAGAGATATTCCAAAATTACTTAACTTTATAACAGTTAAGAAAAACAAAATTAATAGTTTCTAAGCGATCATAAAAGAAATGCCTTTCATCAGTATTGTTATATAATAATCATGCTGTAAGATGATGTTTTAATATCCTAAATGCCAGCAAAAATCCTGCATACATTTATATTTGTCACACAGACTCAGCCTTTTGCAAAACCCTCTCAAAATATGACTATATTACAATTACCACCAGATACATAAAAATATATTCATTACTACAACAGCCCAATCAAGGGATTCTAAAGCAGCTAGAGATAAAGATAATTTCCGCTGTTTAAGTTTTTAAGAAATCTTCTCATTTCTACTTCTGTATCTCAACAAAGATTTATTTGATTTTTTTTTTCATCTTTCTAATAATTGACCATAATAAGTAGTCAGGTAAAGCTTAAAATGTATTATTTATAATCTTCAATGATATCTGTATAATTATACAATGACCCCCCCATTAATATTCCAAAATGTGCATGCTGATTGGTCACATGCACGTTGTAAATCAGAGTTATAGTAATGGAAAAAGGTCCGGTCACCTGGACTTTTTCCATTAGTATAACTCTTTTTTTACAGCAATGGAGAACGCAAAGGAGTTTAACATAGCGAGACAGCTTTAAAAAAAGTAATGGAGATCTTCCTATCTCCGTTGCTTTCTTTAAAGGTGTCTCGCTATGTTAAATGGGTTGCTTTTTTAAAGCTATCTCGCTATGTTAAATGGGTTTAACATAGCGAGACAGCTTTAAAAAAGCAACAGAGATTCTCCGTTGTTTTTTTTAAAGCTGTCTCGCTATGTTAAACTCCTTTAACATAGTGAGACAGTTTGTAAAAAGCAACGGAGATCTTGCTTTCTCTGTTGCCTTTGCCCACAGCTCTGATGTACTGCGTAAGCATGCACAGTACATCAGAACTGCCACAGAATACCAGACAGCTGCGGAAGGGCAGCAAGGAGGCATTATACAATGCCATTATTTACGAAAAATAATTATTTTTTTCTTAAATAATGTCATTGTATAATAGCAATCACCCACTTCTGGGTGTGGGTAATGCTGAATTTACCCACAGTTTTCTTTGTTTGGCCACTCGGGCTTCGCCCTCTTGACCAAACCACACCAACCGTGGGTAAATCCAGCATTACCCTCACCCAGGCATGGGTTATTGCTATAATATCAAATAATAATTTAGAAATTAATGTATCATATCTAATCCACCATCTTTATTATATCTACATAAATTCTTCTTGTAATGTTGTTTAATCTGTTTCTCCATATACTGGAAAATAAAATACCTAGTTTAGTTTCCAATTTTTAACTTTCTAATAGAAATATACATGTTTTCACTAATTGTACTTTTTCTCATAACTTTTGAACTGCAATCAGTGTAACTAGTGAAATGTCTCCCCATTGCTCGTTGCAGTGTCAGTGGTGGAACAGGTGACACTCTTGCCTTTGGTGCTGAAGTCCGGGAAGCTAAGGGTTCTATTCCAAATCCAAGTGCCTGGATTGTTGACACTGCAGTACAACATTAAAAGGATGTTGCACTCATGAGTGTGTCATCCTTTGCATGAGATGTTAAATCAAAGTATCATCTACTTGAGTTGGTGGTAATCAGGTGAATGTAAAACATTCCACAGCAGCTATTGAAAAGAGTAGAAATTTAGTTTCCCCTGAATCACCTCTGAACATGTCTTAACATTCATGTTAAAGACTAAAAATAATATTTCTGTGAGACCAGACAACATTCCAGGCTGTAATCTCTTCAGTTGCTAAGCACATACTATCTGAGCCTCTACTTAAACTTTTCAACATCAGCCTATCCACAGGGTTTGCCCCTGATGCTTGGAGAACAGCCATTGTGTCTCTACTACACAAAATGCTCCCTCTGCAGACCCAGGTAGTTATAGGCTCATCAACCTCATTAACCTTATATGCAATACAGAACATATTTATGCAGACACAAACCACTTAATGGTTCTAGATCCCAATCAGTTTGGTTTTGTAAAAGAAAGGTCATGTCTCCTGAAACTAGTAAGCTTCTTTGAGAATGGATTGTGGATAGTGGCCAGTCAGTGCACATTTCTCATCTTGATCTGGCCAAAGATTTTGACATGTCCTCCATACTAGTATTGCAAAAAAATTAGAAAAACATAATGTAAACCCCAGTGTTGTCCGCTGGATTGCACATTTGACTATCCATTAGTTCCCAACTTGTGAAAGTTTCTGCTACCTTCTGTGAACATAAAATTGTATCTAATGGGGTACTACACTGATCAGTGCTGGAAAATCTACTGTTTGGCATTTATTTTATAGACACCCAACCCAATATCCCAGAAGTTTGGTTGGCCAAATTTGCTGATAACTGCAAGCTGGACATTATTAGTCACTCATTTATTGATACTAAACAGATCCAGCAAGAGGTAGAATATGCAGATACTTGCTGTATTGAAAATGGTCTCAAGTTAAATGCAAAAAAGTGCAGTGTTACATCCTTCAGTATAAAAATGGTTTCTAGCTCGTATATTTCAAATTGTGCCCCCATTCAGACAGACATAGACCAAAGAAACCTTGCTATTTATGTTATTTATGTGGAAAAGTTCTCTCGTTCAATCATGTTCCCACCAGAGTCAGGAAACCCCTCTATCTGGCACTGCAAATTTCCAAGAGAATGTCTTTAAGATCCAAACAAGTCATCCTGCTACTCTACTCTTCACTTATCAGTTTATCATTGAAATGAATACATGGTACTCTTTGGTATTTATAAATCAAGCCACATTGTTTTACTGGAAATTCTAGGCCTCAAAGACACCCACCAAGAAAATCATTGACCTTAAATCTTTCAAGTATCCCAACGGATTAACACAACTCTCATTATACTAAGTATAAGTGATCTGTGCCTTGACTTTGAGCCTTGAAAGACCCAGTCATATTTATAGATTCATAGGTAAGTACTAGGTTAGCTGTCCTTTTTTGCCATTTTAAACCTAGCCAGTTTCCCTTTTTGTGCTTGAAATAACCTATCCCATTTGGTCAGAGACCAGCTTTACCCAGCTACCCCATGGTTGATAATTATATATTACCCCTAATGAGAATTACTGGGATCATACCATAGATAATTTGAAGGGACCCATGTATGGGATAAAGCATTTACTTGACCTTCTTTTTCTTTGTAAAACCAGTGGCTTTAGAAACACCTACATTAGTGACCTAAATCTGCATCAACAAATAAACAAACTTCGCTGGAGCGATATGTTCTTCATTCAATGTATTCCCAGCAAATGGAATAAATTACCACTACAGGTCAAACAAAGTATTGCTTTGTCTACCTTTAAGGCAATTTAACAACAGCCTCCAAACATGTATTGTGCCAAATGTATGGAGGACTGCAATGGTTATCCTGCGGCACAAGGGGCAGGTCATTCACTGACCCAGGGAAATTATTGGCCAGAAGGCTGACTAGCTTAATATACAAACTATGAAGAAATTACTGTATATTCTAAATGATGACATATGTAACCTACAAACATTGGACCCAAATCAGTTTGGGTTTGTCAAGGACAGCTCTTGCCTACTCAGCAAGATGGACTTTTTCAAGAAGGTCATCAAAGCAATGGATGAGGGCAAAATGGTACATACTGTACAGTCTGCCTCTACCTGGCCAAAGCATTTGACACAATACCCTACTCAGGCACTGTAGAAAAGTTCACTAAATTTGTATAAACCCCTACATCACACACAGGAATGTCTCTAAATTGTCCAGATTTTCACAGAACATCCACATTTTTATCTTAATATTTTTGGTATTTTCCTCATAAAATCTGTGGTTTTCTGGCAAATCACTGAGAATTGAAGTCACTAAATAATGATGTACTTCTGAGTTTCAGATTTCATGTCCTTCTGAAAATGCACAGCAACAAAATTATTTTAATCAAGCAACTTTCTAAGTTTATAAGAGCAATATTTAAAATCTGTCCATATTTTTGGCCTTTGTCCCCTAATATTTTAGGCTTTGTTCAGATTTATTGCACTAAGAGGTTATGTGGTATGCCCACTTGATAGCCAGCTGGCATACAGATAGGTCTCAAGAAGTTAGAATATGGAAGTCTTTTAACATGAAAAGGCCAGTTATTAGCAGAGTACCTCAGGACTCAGTGCTGGGGACACTTCTGTTTGGCATCTACTTCTCTGAGGTCAAGGTTAACATCAAGTGCATCTGGTTGACCAAGTTTGCAGATGATTGCAAATTGGGCACAGCCACTGAATGACCCCAAAGACACAAGTATTCTCCAAGAAGGCCTAACACAGACTAATAATGGGTGCCAGAGTCATGGTCTAAAACTCAATGCCAAAATGTGAATTATAGTATTTTTTGGTAAGATGGTCACCCCAGCAAACTTCTACAGTGGCAATATACCCATAAAAGTATCCACTGTAGTCAGGGGTTTAGGAACACATGTACACAGTGATTTGGCATTTGACCATCATGTAGCTACTGTTTTGGGGAAATCATTCTGTGCTGAATACCTTATAAGCAGGGGTATGGGCATCTAGATCTAAACATATCATCATTCCATTGTACACTGCTCTCATATGACCAATTATAGAGTACAATGCCTCCTTCAGTAAGTACCTGGTCAGGAATATGCAACAAATGGAGTGTCCTCAGAGATTCTTCACAAAAAGAATACATGTTGTCAAAAACAAGTCCTATGTGAACTGCCTCAAAACCCTGTTCTTATATTTGATCTCCTACGGGCTACTGAGAGGTGGTCTATGTCTGGCCAACAATGCATCCTCTAGTACATACCTGTTGCACATCTGTAAAGCAAATAGGATCAGGGATCAGGAACATCTGATCCAGGGACCTAAACCTTGCCTGCAACATAAATAGGAAATGCTAGAGGGATAGGTATGTGTCTCAGGGGCTCCCTGTCTCTGGAACAGGATTCCCACCCATGTGTAGTAGAGTTCATCCCTGCACTTATTTAAGTGAAACTTGGATCAGTGGATGGCAGACCGCTGGTCTGGTACCTATGTCTCTATTAGTGACAGGAAGCTTGCAAAACCTTGCTACACATGACCAAGTATACATACCCCTACAAAGCCCTTGGGAATCAATACCTATCAGATTTTCTTGGGAAACATGGCTAGGCTTAAAAAGGCCCTTTGGGTCAATAGCCTAATATTTGACTGTGATACCATGATTGGATCGGTAGAGACAAATTTACATCACTATTGTCATGTACAGTCCTCCTAAGCATTATTAGGTGCTTAACAAAGAAGGCATGAACTTTTAAGTTTGTCTTCATAAAGCTGTATATGGCTAGTCATATTAGCCTCTTCATGATTGTGTGTTAGTATGGTTCGTATGTTCTTATGTTCTAATAGGATGGCTTTAGAATAATCCTGAAATACTGTGCTTTTTTATGGATAGGAAGGATTGTACTGAGGGTGAAGATGACAGCTAAGTGATTAGCTGTTGCCAGGGATGTAGAGAAAAGTGGCAGTGGAACAGGATGGGAAGTAGTTTGCAAGGACAGCAACAAGGAGGTTAATACCACTGGTACTGCTATGGACAGTATGTGCTGGGAAGGTGGCATTTATAAAGTCAAGGAATATTTAGGCACAGTGTTGGAGAGTGTATATGTTTGTTAGTTGACAGAGAGGTAATTAATGTTTTCCATCAAAATGGCATTAGGCTTGATGGTTAGCTTATTGAGCTGATGGCTTGTAAAGGCTCCGGGGCCATTAGCCTAGTACACACCTATGAACCTATAATATATAATGAGTAGGGGACATGAAGGAGACCTAGAAAAGTGATGCAGTAGGCCATATTGTTGCAATACACTAGGACTTCTAAACATTCTAGCTAGGTATCATAGAGTACATGCCATGAAATAAAGGGGGGTATTCAATAAAGCCTACATGGATGTATTTTCTGTGTAGGCATAGTGGCACAGAGCTAACATGGAAGAAAGGCTCTGTGGAATCCAATAAACAGAGCAGAGGGGCATGCACAAGCTTGTAGACATAGAGTGTGTCTGTGCCCTGCAAATCACCTTATAAGCAGGTGAATTGCATGCAAATGAGGTTGTTTTGTGATCCAGCAAGCAGATAGGTATCCGTGCAGGACCAGTGTTGGTGTTCAAAGTGTACACGGAAAATTTCCATGTACAGAAATGTGAAAATTGAAGATGGACTGTAACAACCCAATTAGAAGGTCAGAAATGTCATAGTAGGCACAGATATGTGCACAACTATTTCCTTTGAGTCCAAAAAGTAATGCAAAATAATATAAAATAAATGTTATTTTAATACTCATATTATGTTTGTGCGGAGTGCTGTGGCACAAAAACATGCTGTTATGCAAAAAAAAAAAAAAAAATAGAAATGTTAAAAAGTAAAAAAAAATGACATAAGTGAGAATAATGCATTATAGGGCCCTACATGCAGTATGTACAATGGTAGACATCAGTGGTTGCTAATGAGTTAGGCCCTGGAATAGTGCATCCAGGTTATGTGCAAGGAACTGTATGTAAATGAACTGGGGTTACCGAGTAGCAAAAATGGGCCACTGTGTCCACAGGTAAAATCAGTGTAGCCCCAGAACCATGTTGGTGTCTGCAGAACAGCTAGCTGACATCAAACGGGGGTGTGTCACAATATGTATAAGCGGATTGGAGCTCAGTGGCACCAGTCTGTGTGGTGCGCTGCTCAGCTAAGCAAGTGGGTGTGTCCACTGCTGCTAAGCTTTGTTTAGCTGTGCTACACATGTTTTAGCTGGTTTAAGCTATGCTGAGTGTGCCTATGCATGTGGTTGTGTCCAAACTGCTGAGGAGTGTTTATACAAGTGCTGTGGATTTGTGCACCATGCCACTGTGCTTAGCAGGGGAGGCATTTAAAAAAAAAAAAGGAAATAGCCTGGGAAAGCCAATCATGTCTATATTACTGATAAGCCCTGTTATAATGACACTGGGCCATTCAAACCCCTCATTGGTATACCTGCCAGGTGGAATACATCATAGTTAGCCAATCACACAGGCTGAATCTGCAGCACACCACTATTAAGTATGCATACACCCTACAATCATATTTTTCACCCATACTCTGCACCATTGGAGTACAGAC